>NC_072015.1:39748124-39933124 GCF_027791375.1 Indicator indicator | reverse complement strand
CAGGTCCCTGTCCCTCCTAAACTGGGGAGCCCAAAACTGAAGGCAGTACTCAAGATGAGGTCTCACCAGGGCAGGGTAGAGGGGGAGGAGAACCTCCCTGGATCTGCTGGACACACTCTCCTCAATACACCCCAGGATCCCATTGGCCTTCTTGGCCACAGGGCACATTGCTGTCCCATGGATAACTTCTTATCCACCAGGACTCCCAGATCCCTCTCCACGGGACTGCTCTCCAGCAGATCACCTCCCAGACTGTACTAGTGCAGTTTATTCTTTCTCCCCAGATGCAGGACTCTGCACTTGTCCTTGTTGAACCTCATTACGTTCCTCTGTGCCCAGCTCTCAGTCTGTCCAAGTCTCGCTGGATGGCTGCACAGCCTTCAGCTGTATCAGCCAAGCCTCCCAGTTTGGTGTCATCAGCAAACTTGCTGAGCAAACACTCTGTACCCTCATCAATGTCACCACTGATCACCATTCTTTGAAGTCTATCTTGTAACCAGTTCCTAATCCACCTCACTGTCTGCTCTTCCATCCCACACTTCCTGAGCTTGCTCACTAGGATGTCATGGGAGACGATCTCTAAGTCAGGACTACAGCCATGGGAGAGATGGTGTTTTGTCCCCTAGGAATTTGTTAATCAGCTCTTCAGCATAATTCTGAAATGAAGCAGTGCAGAGACCATCTTCCAGGAGGTATTTTCAAATGTATTGCATAATTTCCCTGTTTTATTTTTTAAATCATAAGCATTAGAATTATTAATTTCTAAGGCTCTCTCTTGGGCTGGTGTCTAGCTACCACAAAGAAAGAAAACATAGGACAAGGGACAAGGGATATAATCTACAGCACAGGAAGTTCCCCCTCAACATGAGGAGGAACTTCTTTACTGTAAGGGTCACAGAGCACTGGAACAGGCTGCCCAGGGAGGCTGTGGAATCTCCTTCTCCAGAGATTCCAAGCTCTGTCTGGATGCGCTCCTGTGTGACCTGTGCTAGATCCTGGTCCTGCTCTGGCATGAGGGCTGGACTTGATGATCTCTTTGGGTCCCTTCTAACCCCTATCATCCTGTGATCCTGTGAAAACTCCAGAAAATTTCTGTCCCAGTTTATATTTACCACTTGCAAACATTCACTCCATTCTCAGAATTAGCAAGTGACAGCTTCTGCTTCCACTACATGCAGGAGGTGCCTTCATTAACTTGTCACATCCTGATGCTAGGAGCATATGGTATTGAAAATATTCCTACTGCTTAGAAAGAGCTGTTACAAATATTTTTGAGCAACAGTTTGGTAATTTTGGATCTGATCCTATATTGCAGCAATATTTTCCTCATGTTTAATGAAGATGCTCGACAAACTTTCCTAAAGGACAAGTCAGACCACAGATTTTTTGGGGCCTTGAGAAGACAGTTTAATTTCCAATAGCACATGCCTAGGACACTAGGACAGTCTGGTTCTTTCTTATTCCTTTTACAAAGCAGAGAGGAGCGAATCCTCATCTTTTTTTTTTTTTTTTTTTTTTTTTGTGATACCATGAAATAAAGGGAGAACTGTGGTGCATATGATGAAATCAGCTTGACTTGCTTTACAGCTCAAGGAATATAGGCTGTGGCTTACAGAATCTAGACATACTTCTTGCCCTGTCTGCCTTGTAGCTTGAAATACAACAGCACAGAAAACAAGAGGTGAGAAATTGGAATCTTAAGGATAAGGCCAGAAGGCAGGACATTTCAGGCATTTAATTTAGAACTGGCATCAAAAGACAGAATTGAGCAGAAGATAACATGGTTAGTCATCTAGATACACTGGGCAGCAGGATATGTCAGATTGGGTCAAAGAGGGACAGGATCACCCCCTGGAAGAATACATGGAGTTAAATGTTTCAGCAGTAACTGGCTGGAGAGCGGCTCTGAGGAGAGAGCGAGAAGCTCAACATGAGCCAGCAGTGAGCACTTGCAGCCCAGAAAGCCAACCAGAGCCTGGGCTGCAGCAAGAGAAGTGTGGCCAGCAGGTCAAGGGAGGTGATTCTCCCCCTCTGCTCAGCTCTGGTGAGACCCCACCTGGAGCACTGCATCCAGTTCTGGAGCTCCTATTACAGGAGAGATCTGGACATGCTGGAAGGTGTCCAGAGGAGGGCCACCAGGATGATCAGAGGGCTGGAGCTCCTCTGCTATGAGAGTGAGAGAGTTGGGGCTGTTCAGTCTGGAGAGAAGGTGGCTCCAAGGTGACCTTCTTGTGGCCTTCCAGTATCTGAAAGGGGGGCTACAAGAAAGCTGGGGAGGGACTTTTTAGGATATCAGGTAGTGACAGGATCAGGAGGAATGGAAAAAAGCTGGAAGTGGGGAGATTCAGACTGCATGTGAGGAAGAAGTTCTTCCCCCTGAGAGTGGTGAGAGCTTGGAATGGGTAGGTGGTTGGGGCCCCATCCCTGTAGGTGTTTAAGGCCAGGCTGGATGATCTAGTGTGAGGTGTCCCTGCCCATGGCAGGGGGGTTGGAACTAGATGATCCTTGTGGTCCCTTCCAACCCTAACAATTCTATGATTCTATGATTCTAAATCATTGTCTTCCACAAAGAAACTCTTCCTCCTCTGGTCCCTCAAAAGGATGCCATGTCTTTGAGCATCCCACCTTGCTTCTCCTAGAAGATGACTTGAACTGCCACTGGGAAATGCCTTAGCTACTAGTATTCATCTAGTTGTTTGGTGGGTGGGGGAGGAGAGAAGATAATTGGGTGGCTTTATGGTATGCTGGTACAGTGGTTCATTGTGGCCTCCTGTAACCCCCTTCCCTCCTCCCATTTTCTAGCTGATAGAGGCTGCTTTTCTACTAATTTCTTCACCATGAACATTTTGCCTTCCCTTCCTATCATTTGTGTAGTCATAGCTCCTTACTGTAGTGGCTGACTATCACCTGATCTCTACCTACTTATTTCTGCAATGTATCTGAGAAGGGTAATCTTTCATACTCAGCAGGAGGGGAGCTCAAGTGCAGAACCCACCACTACTTGCACAGGCGATTTTGTGGCTAAGTAGGTTGCTGAATGAGGATTTCCAAGATTGCTGAATGAGGATTTCCAAGATTAAGGTAATATCCTAATTCTTAATCAGCAAGAATAGTTCAGGTTGGAAAGGATCTCAGAGATCATCTGCTCCACCCTCTCTGCCTCATATTCATAATTAATAACCATAACAGAGGCATTCACAACTTCCCTGGGCAACCTGTTCCAGAGTCTTCCCACCCTCATACCGAAGAAGGTCTTCCTAAGATCCAGTCTAACCCTGCTCTCCCTCAGCTTCAAACCATTCCCCCTTGGTCTGTCTCTATACACCCTCTGCAGCCTTCCTGCAGGATCCTTTCAGGTACTGGAAGGTAGCTCTGAGGTCCCCCCAGAGTCTTCTCTTCTCCAGGCTGAACAACCCCATCTCCTCAGCCTGTCCTCACAGCAGAGGTGCTTCAGCCCTTAGATCATCTTCATGGTGCATGAATTAGAAAGCCAAGGAAAAGAACCAGAACACAGAAGCAAAGACAACCACACCAGCAAGAGCAAGGCTCTTACTTTGTTAGCACTGAAAGCTCCAGGAATTTCAAACTGAACTGTATGCCATTATTTGTCTACAATATCCTTTAACAGCCTTCTTTCTCCATTTTCTCCCTGAAACCATAAGACTTTTCTCACTGAGGCCAAGCCAACAGACACCTACTTTATCCAATCTGATTGCCAAAGCCTTATGCAAAAAAAATACAGGTAAGAAGGAAAAAAAAGAACACTTAGCTTGCTCTGAAACATTTGCACCATAGCAGCAGTTAAAGAACACTGTTATGGCATGCATGAAAAACCAGCCCAGAATGGTCTCCCCTGGGAAGCCTCTGAGTGGAAAAAAAAAAAAATCAAGGCAGGGCAGTTGAACTGAAAGGTGCAGATGTTAAGTACAATTCCTGTCTTGCCTCAGTAATGCTGTATTCTGGATGCAACAGCACACACTGCTCCCAGTCTTTAGCTCTCCAGGCCAACATGAGTACTAAGCATATCCAGGACAAAATACAAACATGAGAAATACAGCATGGCATCATGTAGAAAAGGCACAGGAAAAACAGAGGGGCTAATCCCAGGGCAATCCAACAAGAAACATGCTGCATAAAACACAGTTGATCAACCTGAAATTCAGAGAGGTGAGAGAACTGCTTTTAACAAAAACCAAACCAAACCAAACCAAACCAAACCAAACCAAACAAAACAAAAAAAAAAAAAAAACACCACAAAATAAAAAAAAAACAACAAAACAAACAAACAAAACCCCAATCAACCCAACAGACAAACTCCTTCCCCCACATGCTGTCAGAATTACAGTTTCTGTTCTTCAAATCTAGGACAGTCAGAATAATGAAACTTCAATACTTCCTTAGGTCTAGCTAGACCAGATGCAATCTAACTGTCAGCTGAAAGACCTGCCAGGCAGCAACAAATACTCAAAGATAATTGTTAAGAAAATCCTTTGCAGAGCAAGTTGACCTAGAATCATAGAATAGAATCATAGAATCCACCAAGTTGGAAGAGACCTCCAAGATCATCCAGCCCAACCTGTTACTGTTAAAAGAAACAAAAGCAATGGAAACCACAGAAACTTGGGATAAGAGTCACACCAATCTTTCTGCCTCTACTTTTGTTACTCAGGCATTGTCTTTGGCTTTATTTTTGGCACCAATGGCATTACCTTTTGTACACAAAACACACTTGAGAAGAATCACATATTTTAGGTTTCATTTAGATTTGCCTGTGGCTGGGAAATTAACTTTTTACAGTCCGGCCACCTAGGAGTAGTTTTCAGCTGCATGACATAATCACAGGAATTGTGGTGGTTTTGAACCAGGATGTATCCAATGTAAATACTGACCAAGCAGTGATAATATGAGCTTAAAAATGATCTAAAAGCACACAAAGAAGTAAGAAAAAGCAGACTAGTTAGCAGCTCACATTTGGACATCTTAAATTAATCCCTTAAAATAAAGGTTGCATAGATATTATCTTTAGAACACCCTTAACCACAGTTTCCATGAGTGGTGGGCAGCCCCAGAAAATGATTTCTCAGCTACAAAGTAAGTAAAAGCTTTAGTGACAAAACTAAACCATGGATATTTCCTAGGGCCTTCTCTCCTATTTTCTCATCTTCAACTGGCTGTATTAATCATGCCCACTTGGAGAAACTTCCATTGTATCAACCATTTTGACTTACCTGAACAATCTGCAGAGCAGCAAGAGAAAGCTAGGTCAGTACGGGTACTTCAGATAACATGAGATTCTTACTTAGGAACTATCAGATTTGAAAAATTGGTGTAAAATATGCCAAATCTAGAAAGGCAAAATATTAAACACTTTACCTGGGTGCCCACTCTAAAAGCAGCTTCCACTTGAGCTTTAAGGATGTTACACTTCATGTGGTCAGGTGCAGATGGGGGTGACACAGGGGAATGAAGAGTCTTTTCAGGTACTTTCTTCTCTTCACCCTATGACATATATTAGAGAGAAAACAAATTGCTCAAAGGTCAAATTTTTACTTGTAACCACTTGATTCACCAGTTGTGGATAAAACTTCCATCTTCATAAACTGATAGATTATTCTTAGGAAAAAAAGAGGTTTTTCAAAATATTTAATGATTTGCTACTATTTTCATGAGAATAAAAGCCTCAGGGAAGCCTGAGTAAACAGACTCAAGAGTTAAGATCATAGAATTATTAGGGTTGGAAGGGACCTCAAGGATCATCTAGTTCCAACCCCCCCTGCCATGGGTAGGGACACCTCCCACTAGATCAGATTGCCCAGATGTGGATATGGAGTTAAGATGTGGAGTTAAGACACATGAAAAACTTCAGCCAGGCCCTGGAGTGCTTGTGCAAACCTGTGATCCCACTGAGGAAACAAAACATTGTCTCAAAATATCCTACAGGCAAAACACAGCAGGCAGTTCACAACACTCAACTATAGCAAACACTGTTTTTTTTTTACACTACCCTGGAGAATGTAAAGGGCCTTTGCAGACATACTCAGAGGAAGATGAAGGAATCTCCAAGCAATTGTAAGCTAACTAAAAATCTCTATCACCAGAAAGAAAGTAAAATCTCCATCATCAGAAAGAAAGTAAAATCTCTATCATCAGAAAGAAAGTAAAATCCAGAGAGTTTAAACATCTTTGCTGCTGTTTCCACTTGATATCAGCTCTTTACCTATGCAGTGACCTGGATCAGACATCTAAAGCTTCAGGACAGACGTGAAGGCACTTGTTCAAACATGACCTAAAGGTTTTTTGCATTGAACAAACTACATGCAGCAGAAATGCCATCAGAAATCAATTTCCCATGCAGAAAAGGAAAAAAAAAAAAACAAAAACCAAAAAAAAGAAATGGAAAAAGAAAAAGGACAACCTAATACTCATGTATAAACCAAGAGGGTATGAGTAAGAGCAGGATTATAAAAGACAAACTCATAACAAGCAAACCATAACATCTTACTAGGTTTTTTAAAGAGGATTGGGTAATGGCATAACATCCACTGCAAACTTGCCCATTCATGCTGGAAATGAGACCTGAATTCCCACCACGTAACAGTCTCCATCATGCATTCATTTCCCACACTCTTCCCTGTGAAGAGCGAGCAGCCTTGTACACCCAGACAGAACAGGTATGTGACACTCTCATCCAGATTTCAGCCAAAACCAGGTAGAAAGTATCAGGAAACCAGGCTGCATCAGGAGAAGTGTGGCCAGCAGGGCCAGGGAGGTGATTCTCCCCCTCTGCTCTGCTCTGGTGAGACCCTACCTGGAGTACTGCATTCGGTTATGGAGTCTCTATTACAAGAGGGATATGGAGGTGCTGGAAGTTGTCCAGAGAAGGGCCACCAGGATGAGCAGAGGGCTGGAGTTCCTCTCCTATGAGGATAGACTGAGAGAGCTGGGACTGTTCAGTCTGGAGAAGAGAAGGCTCCAAGGTGACCTTCTTGTGGCCTTCCAGTATCTGAGGGGGGCTACAAGAAAGCTGGGGAGGGACTTTTTAGGATATCAGGTAGTGACAGGACTAGGGGGAATGGAACAAAGCTGGAAGTGGGGAGATTCAGACTGGACGTGAGGAAGAAATTCTTCCCCATGAGAGTGGTGAGAGCCTGGAATGGGTTGTGCAGGGAGGTGTTCAAGGCCAGGCTGGATGAGGCTCTGGCCAGCCTGATGTAGTGTGAGGTGTCCCTGGCCATGGCAGAGGGGTTGGAACTAGATGCTCCTTGAGGTCCCTTCCAACCCTGACTGATTCTATGATTTTGTAGACAGTAAAATTACCACATGTTTCGACCTTTACATTCAAAACCTGCCTCCTCTGTCCTTCCTTCTGCCCTCTCCTACAGTATCCTACTGGCTAACTACAGTCTTAATGATCCTTCTCTCAGGTCCCTGAACAATCATAGACAAAAGGGAAGAGCAACATACAGCAGGCACTTACTGCAAGTGGAGCAAATCACAATGCAGTTATTTTGCCTTGGGAAACTGTTCTGTAAACATTGAAGACCACTACTGACAGTTGAAGATCACAGAATCAACCAGGTTGGAAGAGAGCTCCAAGATCATCAAGTCCAACTGATCACCTAACCCTAAGCAATCAACTAGACCATGGCACTAAGTGCCTCATCCAGTCTCTTCTCAAACACCTCCAGGGATGCTGACCCCACCACCTCCCTGGGCAGCCCATTCCAATGGCCAATCTCTCTTTCTGGGAAGAACTTCTTTCTCAGATCAAGCCTAAACTCCCCCTGCACAGCTTGAGACTGTGTCCTCTTGTTCTGTTGCCAGCTGCCTAGGAGAAGACACCAACCCCTTCCTGGTTACAACCACCCTTCAGGTAGTTGTAGGCAAAATTGGTCTAGCAGACTTCTGCATCCAAAATGCCATAGCTGCCAGGTACAATTTTTAACATCTGTCCTTAAAGGATTACTCATAAGATTTTTTTTTCTCTGGCAAATTTCTAATAATTCTCACATGTTTAAATGCCCAGCAACATTTACTGGTTTTAGTGAAATCACAGAATCTTAGAATCAGTCAGGGTTGGAAGGGACCACAAGGATCATCTAGTTCCAACCCCCCTGCCATGGGCAGGGACACCTCACACTACATCAGGCTGGCCAGAGCCTCATCCAGCCTGGCCTTAAACACCTCCAGGGATGGGGCCTCAACCACCTCCCTGGGCAACCCATCCCAGGCTCTCACCACTCTCATGGGGAAGAACTTCTTCCTCACGTCCAGTCTGAATCTCCCCACTTCCAGCTTTGTTCCATTCCCCCTAGTCCTGTCACTACTGACACCCTCAAAAGTCCCTCCCCAGCTTTCTTGTAGCCCCTTTCAGATACTGGAAGGTCACAATAAGGTCACCTTGGAGCCTTCTCCTCTCCAAACTGAAGATGTTTTCCAACTTTTCATTCTCCCCACTTCCCTTCTAAAGGAAAAAATAAAATACTTAAAGGTGACAGCATTTAGCTGGAGTAATTTATGGAACTGTAGTCATCTGTTCAGTCATGAATATCACTAGTTCTGGCAAGTGTATGAAAAAAATACTGAACTCTTTGGTTTCTATAGGTCTTTGTTCTAGGGTAGTCATGAAGCTGAGAAGCACAGGTACTCAAAAGGACAAAACTAATTGTAAACAAAGCAGAACTTTTCCTTCACCCATAATCTTGGCAGCTGCAGTGCAGTACTACACACTTTAAAAGGGCTGCTATTAGTGTCAACTTTTAAGTGTATTGGCTTCTAACAGCAGAAAGAACACCACACTAAGCAATGGCATTTCTAAAGGCCCCACAAAATCCTGCCTTTGTTTTAACACTGGATACTAGGTAAATATCATTTCAGTCAAGCAAGATTAAGCAACTGTATTTTATTAGCTAAATCAAGACAGAATCATGGAATATCTGGTTGGAAGAGACCTCAAAGACCATCCAGGCTCAGTACTGAAGAGTCAACACTGAACTACGTCCCCAAGCCTACGTGCCCAGGTCTACGTCCCCTACGTCCCCAGGTCTGCATGCTGCTGAAACACCTCCAGGGATGGTAACTCCACTACTGCCCTGGGCAGACCATTCCAATGTTTGATAACCCTCTCTGTGAAGAAAGAGTTCCTAATATCCAGCCTGAACCTCCCCTGGCACAGCTTGTAACCATTTCCTCTAGTCCTGCCACTTGACACCAAGGAGAAGAGGCTGGCTCACTCCTTGCTCCAGCCTCCCTTCAGGTAGTTGTAGAGAGCAATGAGGTCTCCCCTCAGCCTCCTCTTCTCCAGTCTGAACAACCCCAGCTCCCTCAGATGCTCCTCATAGCTCAAGTGTTCCATGCCCTTCATGAACCTCACTGCCCTTCTCGGGACATGCTCCAGCACCTCAATGTCCTTCTTGTGCATGCAAGGGGCACAGAACTGAAAACAGTACTCAAGGTATTGCTTCACCAGTGCAGAGTAGAGGGTGATGATGACCTCCCTGTTTCTGCTGGCCACAGGGTTTCTGATACAAGCCAGGATGCCATTGGCTTTCTTGGCCACCTGGGCACTGCTGACTCATGTTCTATCAACCAGTACCCCCAGGTTCCTCTCCAAGTTGCAGCTTTCCAGCCACACATCCTCAAGTCTGTAGATTACTTTGAGGTTGTTGTGACCCAGGTGGAGGGCCTGGCACTTGGCCTTGTTGAACTTCATGCAAATAGCCTTGGTCCATCAGTCTAACCTGTCCAGATCTCCTTGTAAAGCTTCCCTACCCTCTAGCAGATTGACACAACCACTCAGCTTGATGCCACCTGCAAACTTGCTGAGGGTGCACTCAATCCCCTCATCCAGATCATTAATAAAGACATTAAAGAGGTGCCAGTACTGATCACCAGGGAATACCACGAGTGACTGGGTGTCAGCCAGATTTAGTTCCATTCACTACCACTGATGCTTCTCTAGGGAACATGACTGTTTCCTAACCTGAAAAGTTCCAATGTCCCCTCTGTACGTTATTTAGATAGAAATGGATATTTTACAGGTATGCTCTTCCTCCCCCACCCCATTCCCCCACTGACCAAGAGCTAAATAAAAGCCCTCAGGGCTGTCCTGCGGCTGGGAGCCCTCAAAAGGTCTGAATTTCCTGTATTCAGGATTATACCAAATGACTCTATGTAATGCCAACTGTCCCCAGTGTCAGACCTGACATCTAATCCTCACATTGAGATTCTCATAAGTGAGAGCTCCAAACACTGATGTTTGCTGACCTGGCTGAAAAGGGAAAGCTCCTGCTGCTGCTGGAGTTTGCAGACTTCTTAGAAGCCACTGCTTGGCATTCAGTTCTGCTTTAGCCCTTTTTATGGGTCACACTTTAAGGGTTTCACCTTCAAGCAAGAAAAATTTGGTTTGCTTGCACCCCACCAGGAGCAGCAGCACCCTTAGTGACTGATGAAACATGAAGAACAGACACTGCTGCAGCTGCTGCTTGGCATCACCCTGCTCACCAGATGCTGAGCCAGCAGCCAGAGCCCACCAACTTCCCTGCTCAAGCAGAACTGCTGACTGCACTTAAACCCCACATGGGGTTTGGAAGGGTCTGGCCTGACCCACACCTACTCTAGCTTCTGAAAATAGGCTTCTTTGTGTGAGCCTGCCTTGGCAATAATGTCCTTTCCTGCCACAGCATAGCACACTCTGAATTGTTACTGAATTCTGCTCTAACATAGCTAATTAGCTGAGCCTGCTACACATATAGTTGGTGGCACTGAAGATCCAGACTAAAAGTGAACTTAAATCACAGAACAAAGCAGCACCTTCTTCCTGCAGACTATCAGCATTTCTAAGCATCTATAGAAGTTCCTATTGTTCCTTAATGCCACTAATCTGTACCTATAAACTTGTTCATCCCTCAATTTAAGTCCTAAAGTATAATTGTCATCAAGAAGGGGAAAAAAAATAAATCCACACTTCAGGACAATACAAAACCATACAGTACCTTCTGTGGTTCATTTCACTAGTTCATAAGAAAATCAAAGATCTAAATCCTACCTGCATTAGAAAATTATATATACTCTTGCAGCAAGAACAAAAGCTGCAATCCACTTAATTTTGCTGTACCATGAAGTGCTGAGTGAAGCATAAATCTAGCAGCTGGGTATTCGAATGTGGTAGCAGGTTGGCAGTTATTAAAATTTCATTTTGATTTATGAACTAAGAGCATTCTATGTAGGAGTTATTAGAAAACTAAATGTGACCCTAATGTTAATGAAGTTTGCAGTTTTATCATTTCTAATTACCTAACTAAAAAAAAAATAAAAAAATCTGAGATGCCCCTTTCAGGTGAACGCCTGAGTGTCAAACTTGCATTTGAAATGCACAATCTTCATGCCTAGAACTGCAAACTAAACCCAACCTAAAAGGTTCAGAAATGATGGGGGGAAAAAACATTAAGTTAAGAAACCTCATAACATTCCAGTTTTCCATCTCTAGCTCTGCTGGTGCTGCAAACCAGCAATATGGTCACATCACTTTCACAACTGATGCAGAACTCCATTTTTCCGAAGGAGGAGAGCTCTGCAGAATGGCATTTGAATGGGTTTAATAGAAATGCATTGAACAAACTCATAGATATAGATATATATATATAAATAGATAGCTAGACATATATATATATATATGTATATAGACACACACATACATAAAACTAGATGCTGTTTTCCTTTTTTATAACTGAGGATTTAGGTTTGCTTTTCTCCTCCCAAACATTTACTTTAAATTGAATGACATTTGCTGATAGTAGAAGGCAGATTTTTAGAGTGGTAGATAATGATGACACTGGCTTTTGTTTGCAAAACTAACTGAATATTAAGGACACATACAGAATATAAAAACAGTTGCATGAAACACATCAGTATTACTCCTGTACTTAACATTCCCCTTCTCTTTGCTTTAAAAGGTTCATCCTTTATTCCACCCCAAACTTTGTACCTTCAGCCTCTGTGAATTTATCAATAGTCACTTCTTAGCCAAACAGCATCTTTAAAACACATATATAGCTGGAGACATCTGAAGACTAGAATTAGTATTTTGTTTAGGAATGCAGGTGCATTTTACATTGCTAGTCTTCACTACTATCACAGTATCATAGTCTCACAGTACATCAGAGGTTGGAAGGGACCTCCAGAGATCATCAGGTCCAACCCCCCTGCCAGAGCAGGATCACTTAGGGGAGTCTGCAAAGGAATGCAGCCAGGTGGGTTTGGGAAGGCTCCAGAGAAGGAGACTCCACAACCCCCCTGGGCAGCCTGTTCCAGGGCTCTGTCACCCTCACTGGAAAGAAGTTTCTCCTCCTGTTGAGCTGAAATCTTCTATGTTCTAGTTTGAACCCATTGTTCCTTGTCTTATCACTGTGAACCACCAAAAAGAGCCTGGCCCCCTCCACTTGACACCCACCCCTCACATATTGATAGACATTGATCAGATCCCTCTCAGTCTTCTCTTCTCCAGACTAAATAGCCCCAGGGCTCTCAGTCTCTCTTCCCAGGGGAGATGCTCAAGTCCCCTAAGCATCCTCATGGCTCTCCCTTGGATTCTCTCCAGCAGGTCTCTGTCTCTCTTGAACTGGGGAGCCCCAAACTGGACAGAGGATTGCAGGTGTGGTCTCAGCAGGGCAGAGTAGAGAGGTAGAAGAACTTCCCTAGTCCTGCTGGACACCTTTCTTGATGCACTCCAGGATCCCATTGGCTCTCTTGGCCTCCTACTAGTAGGAGGTAAAATTTTAACAAAGACAAGACAGATATATTATGTTCTGAACACACATTAGCCATGTAAGGTCAAACTCCTTGGTTTCCTGAGACTCAACTACATCTGCAAATGTGCATAAAAGCCTACAGGCTCTTTTGTCCCCTTTTTACATCATGAGATTTATTGATTTTTTTCCATATGATAGCTAACAGCAGCTACAAACAGACACCATAATGGTAAGGCTTGTATGACTCTGTGTTATTCTTATCTGAGGCAAAGTTTGCCAGCAGAAGCTGCATTTTTTTATTAGTAAAATACATTTGGGAAAAGTAAACAACCTCCCACCCCTGATTAAGCTGTCAAATACACAAGACCTTCCTCAGGTCAGCTACCAGTTGGTCTAACGAAAGATGTAGCAGGATCCTGTTATGCTTAGATCCTTGGAGCAAATGCCTTCAGTTCCTGCTATAAAATGTATGTTATAAAATGCTGGTGCTGAGCATTACTATATCCTGCCTCTGCTGGTGCCAAGCTTCATGATGGCCTTCCTAGGTCATGTTTCTCAGGGTATACCTTCTGATCAGTGTATCACACAGAAGAGTCTCAGCTGTATCATCAAAATGAGCTGGTTTTGTGAGATTTTTTTTTCAAACCACCAATGATTTCTGGACCTGCAGCAGCAGCCATGTGTGGGACAGGTAGTTCCACAGCTTTTTTTGCAAGTGCATTTGCATGCAGTCCAGCAGGGTAAGTGGGTGGCCTTGTAATGTGGTATTGACAAACTAGCAGAAGGCTTTGATGAAAGTTTGTCAAGCCATTGAGGCTCATCAGGTTGGCTCTACAGGAACTTTGTTTGATCTGCCTAAAGCTCTGTTTAACTAGGTGTAGCTGGAACAGCAATAATTTGATATATAAAAAACAGTACCACAAGCAGTTATTCTTTGTAGAACGAAATATTTATGACTCTAATACAGTGAGGTAGTATAAAGCAACACATGGCAACAGAATCCTTGAGAAGCAGAGAACACAGGAGGTGGTGTACAGGAGCACAGGCACAGGGTGATAATTCCACAGGCTGGAACTGGGGATCCCAAGGCTATAAACAACTCACTAATGGCCAGTCAAAGAAGTGCAGTCTTGGAGTTGGGCAAAACTGGTTTGAAAGTCAATGAAGAGAGTGATGGGATAGTATCTAGCATATGTATCTGTAAAAGCCAATATGTAGAGTAAATTTGGGTGCAGATTGTGAAGATGCAGATCAATGAAGAAAGAGTTTGCCAACCTACAACGCTTAGGCTTTTCTCTCCTGGAGAGTAAGGAGTCTACTAGCACCAAAGGGCATGAAATACATGCTGAAAATTACTTTTAGCATTTCAGTACATGGACAGACATGTCCACTGTACCAAACAGCTCTGGAATAGAGGTTGGGCACACCCATTCATCACTCCCACTAGAAGAAGGGTGTAGCAGACAGTCAAATTAATTAGCTGCTGAATCTAATTTACCCAGTTTCTTTTAAATTCTTTTATGGATTGCCTGACAAATTCTAGCCCCAAAGCACTTTGCTTAAAAGAAAAAAAAAATAATTAGCAACTGGAAGAGAGGGAGTGAAAGTTAGGACTCCACATCAGGTGTGGAAACCATTTTCAGAAATAGAGCAGAAATGAAGCAGCTTTGTAACCGTTTCACTGGTGTTGTTTAAGTGTAGTATTTCACAGGATGGAAAACTAGGGAATAAAAAAGACATAGTAGAACAGAAATCAATGAAGTTGTGCCAAAGAGCTGTTAATATTTCATTTTTCCCACCCAGAAACTAGACATGCTGACCACTCACTAAAATCTATTACTGCTGGGCTGAGTAGTGAGTTACTTACCATAACCAAGGGAGCTTTAAAGGCCACACTCTCAGGGAAAAATATTTGTCACTTCAGGGCTGTTCAATCATGTCTGCTGCCCTTCCCTGCTGCCTTTGTGCTAGGTGATGCTCCACAGCATTTCAGCTGAGAGGTAGTCTAATATTTACAGCATGTCTCTCGTCTTTCATTGGAGAAGCCATCTGCTGAGGTGACTCCAGGCTCTGCTCCAAACTCAAAGACCTGCAGTTTGCTTTTATGAGCTCTGTGCACACATTTCACTAGGATCTAGGTCAGAAAATGGTGCTTGAAGAAGAAACTAGAAGACAGGAGCCAAAAGAACTTCGAAATTGGTCACAGCCTACAGCTTGTAACGTGAGGGCCTGGTCATGGAGGTGCTTTCTGATGGTCACTCTGGGCCTGTTTCAAGAGCACGTACAATTTTCAGATGGCTCAAGATGGCCATTACAATAAATTTTGAAGGAACAGCCTTCTTTGCATCCACATGCTAACCACCATTCATGGGATTGCTGGCCAGCTCTTGAACTAAAATCTCTGCAATTGACAGGAAAGGCTTTTCGTTAGAGAGCCCTTTTGGCTTCTGCTGAGATTCTGCAAGAAACAGAAGCATTTAGCAGCTCTTGGTGCTCACTACAAGGCTTTTTTATCAGCTAAACTTTGACTGATGGCAGTCTCACCCCAGCAGATGCAGGCTGCATTTACTGTGCAGCTGCATTTATTGTGAAGCACTGAATTGCTATAGTACTGAGTTCTGCTAATTAGCTCTGAAGTAAATAATTCATCTGATTGTGGACAAGATTCTAGAGGTGTCATGACAAGTCAAAGAAAACCATTAATTATAGAAGATCTAGATGAGTTCATAGGATCATAGGATGTAAGGGGTTGGAAGGGACCTTCAAAGACCATCAAGTCCAACCCCCTGCCAGAGCAGGACCAGAGAATCCAGCACAGGTCACACAGGAACACATCCAGATGGGGCTTGAAAGTCTCCAGAGAAGGAGACTCCACAACCTCTCTGGGCAGCCTGTGCCAGTGCGCTGTGACCCTCACAGGGAAGAAGTTCCTCCTCATGTTGAGGTGGAACCTCCCATGCTGAAGTTTAGATCCATCGCCACTTGTCTTATCCCATGGTGAAACTGAGCAGAGCCTGTCCCCTCCCTCTTGACCCCCAGCCCTCAGATATTTACAAACATTTATTAAATCCCCTCTCAGTCTTCTCTTCTCCAGACTAAAAAGCCCCAGGGCTCTCAGTCTCTCCTCATAGGGCACATGGCTCCAGTCCCTTCATCATCCTGGTAGCTCTCTGTTGGACTCTCACCAGCAGATCCCTGTCCCTCTTGAACTGGGGAGCCCAGAACTGGATGCAATATTCCAGGTGGGGCCTCACCAGGGCAGAGTAGAGGGGGAGGAGAACCTCCCTGGATCTGCTAGACACACTCCTCCTTGGAGTTCTCCCTCTATGGATTTTCAGGGAACAGCAGGAGGATCAGAGGTCAGGCTTTGCCTGGCAAAAGTCGCAGGTATTACTTTCACAGTATGTTGGGATACCAGATCAAAGTATTTTAAGCTTTCATTTAAAGAAAGGAAAAAGACCATAAATCTAATTTTGCTGTCACAAGGATACCACTGAGATCATCTGCTTGGATCATTTGTACAACGTCAGCCAGACCAGTTTACCAACTGGGGCACAGTGGTCAACACGGAGAGAGTCTTCTCACTTTTTCACTTCAGCAATTTATCTGTGCCAAACTGATCTGTTAATAACTTTGACAGTGGAGGACAGTCTCTTAAAGCATGTTTTGGACACTGCAGCTACACAAATGTTCTTAGCTGGTATTCAGATAGAGCAGTAGAGTTGCATTTGAACCACAGTGCTTCTCTCCCAAGACCTGGGTATTTACTAGAGGAATCTCTGAGGGATGTGATCTTCCTTTGGCAAACTGCCACTCTTTAATTAGCTTTGCCTATTAAACACTGTACCTTTTACCAGTTTGAACTTGAACTAGAACTTTTACCAGTTTCTAGAACTTGAGAAAGGTCCACAGGGAAAAGATGGCTTCTTTTCCATTGCATCCCAGTTTGTCCACTTTAAGATTTCAGTCTACTTTATGGTTACGGATTAACTCCAATTAACTAGAATGTCCAAAATGTCATTTTTGATGCAAAACACTTGACACTGATGTTAAACTTTGACGTCTATATCCTGGATTCTCTCATCCAGAGCAAAGAAAGATTATGCTATACAGCCTATTTGTGCTTGTATTTTTAATACACTTTGCCATCTCCCCTTCAATTTTAATTTCCCCTTTTTTTTTTTTTTTGAGTATCAACAACAAAAGGCTGTTTGCAACATCAAGGTAAAGTAACTCAATGAAATTCTTAGTTGAACTGATGGAAAACTCTCAAAACACCACATCTCTTTTAACAGATCTGTACAGTCCCTGGGGGCTCAGCTGCTCCTCATTTGAAGCCAGTGGCAATGTTCTCATTGGTTTCACTTGGTTCAGCTCAGCAGTGATGCAGTTGCAAAACAGAGGTCCAGGTCTCTGTGACTCTATCCAGAGTCAGCTCAAGGCAGCTCACATGGATAGAAGAAGCCACTGATGTGCTGGACTCTGATCTCTGACATAAACAGTGGGACATGGCTGTTTTGCCACCCCTGCAGAAACTTACTCATAAAACACCCACTAACAGCAGATGCCAGCGGGGGTTAAGGCATAACACGGTCTCTTTGTGTAGAAACCCAAGGTTTTTTTATCACTTTAAAGTGTTATTTTTTTACAGCTCTGGGATGCCTAGATGACTAACTCTTCACAACTCAGCTAACACTCTATCATAACATTGTTGCAGCAGCTTCTGAAATTTTAAAAGGCAAAGTTGGAGGAAATGCTAAATCTAACCCCCAAACCTGAGTCCCATAAGGAGATGGTGAGAGGTGATTAAAAAGCAAGCCAATTGCAGATGGATGTTGATTTGAATTGGAGGTGATAATGTGAAGTGACAAGGGGGCTCTTTGGCATATATATGTAAAAATATATACATATATGCTATACCTTGTTCATGCTGATGTGCAGGGCTGGCCATGGTCCAACTACCTTCACACTCTCCGTTTCTATTTTCTTCAGATGAGAAGTTTCATCATAAAGAAGGGGAAGTCCTGAGCTCAGTTCTATAAAGATGCCCAAAAGAAAGAAAGAAGAAGAAGAAGAAAAAAAAAAACAACAAAACACAACAGTCTGAAGGGAGGCTACAGAAGAATTGCAGAGCACGACACTCAACTACATTTGAAGAAACAGAGGTCAGCAAAACATCTTCCCCATAAGATCATCTGAAATGTTGCATAATTATTCCTGTCAGGTCATTTTGCCTTTTTCTATTTAGCAAACAATTCCTCCCCCTCCTCCTTCTCACCCATCCTTTCATTTCAGTAGGGCTTTAGACAGCTTTGTGTTAGATAATTCTCTCCTTACCTCCCCCTCTCCACCCTCTCTGTATTCTAAAACTCAGTTGACACCAGAGAGATTATTTATGCAGCCAAGGTGCCACTCTCAAAACATGTGATGTGTAAAGAGATCACAGTGTGGCTTTTAACTTCTCTCAGACATCTTTATTTATATGCCAGCCTCTTGAAGACTGTTGTCAGGAATTTGCTGTGCTTTGTCAACAGAGATTTTTGAGCAAGCCACTGACACAGAAAGACAAGAAGAAATATTTTTTGAGACATCTCGGGAAGGTCTCTGCCAACATCCTGGGCATAGTGTGGGGAATATTTGTATATTTGCAAGAACTCTTGAGAAAAATGAGCTTCATCCTGTGATGATTCAACTAATCTCTGTGTTCTCCTGTATTTCTTTTTGCCATGGACTCCAGGTAATAACAGTTGGGAACAATCTGGTAATCTCTAGAGTCTGGTTCGAAGCCCACTGAAATCAATAAAAACCTTGCACTGAATACAGTTTGGTTTGGATCAGGTCCTTAAGCTGTCCTAAGAATATTAAGTGTTGCTCACTCAAGATCTACAGCTGTTTAAATACACACTAAGGGCTTTGCTGACTAGAGACAAACTGCTAAAACCAGCTTATAGGGATATAAGCAAAAAGCTGTTACACTGGGGAATAAATTACCACAGTCATAAGATAAGACATGATGATGGCTGGATTATTTTTTGAAGAGAGAATGTAGAGGGGGGGAAAGTGCCTTCTTTAAACTATTCAAAGTTTGCTGTGATTTAAACCTGACTTTTAAACTGGTTCTGTGGTCGTTGTTGTCGCTGGGGGTTTGTTTTGTTTTGCTTTGTTTTTGTTTAAAGGGAGGGCTCTGGAAAGCAAGACAGTTGGTTTATCCTTTTAGCTGAACCTTGAAAACAGATTTTGGAGGAAAAAAAAAAAAGGCAAAATCTGAAGTCCTACAGAAGACTTACATTTCCTGAGTTGGCATTAAGTCTTGGCAAAACCATGCTTTCATTTCAAGAATGGATCTGGCAGTACTGTAGTTTTTCAAAGCACTGTTTTCAGCCTGCAACTCAGTCTGTGTTCCACCATTCTCTGAGGCTCAGGGTTACACAAGGACTTGTGCAGTGAGCAGTTCAGGATGGAAGCACATTTGCACTTTTGTTTTGTTTTGTTTTATTTTGTTTTATTTTGTTTTATTTTGAAGTGATAGCCTGCAAGCTCAGCCCAGAGTTCAAGCAGCAAGCTGGGCCCTCTTTTTATCATTCCTTATTTTCTGTCATAAAAATTCTGTGAGCTGCACTGCATTCTTGCTGGCATCTGCTCTCAGTGATCGCCCCAGCTGCTGCCAGGAGATCTGCCCATGTGCACCTGGGAATTCATGAGCAACACTGCCATGCCGGTTAGGCTAAGCAAGCAGCTCACCCTCTGTGTGTGGCACTATAGGGCTAACTGCTGTTGAATGCAGTGGTCCCTGGAACCAGGATTCTGCAGATTCACCAGGAGAAGATCTGCTGCAGAGACAGATGTGATGTGTGCACGTTAGCTTGGAGGTGAAGGGCAGCACTGAAAACAGAATAATCAGGCTGAATGCAGGAAAACATCTTCTGCTGAGCTGCCTTCATATACACACATCAGATTTGTTTCAGCAGATTTCACTTCTTCCAGTAACTGAAGCAGACAAATTACTTGGAATGTGAAAAATCAGGCAAGTCTGGCCCAGGTTTGTTTTCTGTAACAAAACCCCAGGCTGTGTGTTTGCTCTGAGCCATGTAGCAGTGTTTAAAGGGAACCTTGGCTGGGTGTATTGTTGTTTGGCTCTCTCCTGACCATGTTCTGTGAATTGTGCTGGAATCTTGGCATTTATCAGGTGTAAGTGGAGGAAAAGCAGATGCTTCCTCCCTCACTTGACCTGATGTCAAGTACCTATTGATGGGTCACTCCATGTTCAAACCACCTCAGAGCTCAGACATGAGTCCAGTCGATAGGACCTGCAAAAAGTCACAAAATGCCCATGGTCCCTCAAAAAACTACATGGCAGCCACACTGAAGCACTAATGTGCACAGCTTCAGCTCTATCAGCCTCAGGAGAAAGTTTCCACTGCTGCCTGCATAAAAACTTTTGGCTTTCTTAGTATTTCCACTTCAGATAATTTGGTCACGAGTACTCTCTTCCTCGAGAGTGCCCCCAGGTTAGTGACTGCTTCCTAGAAACACTTGCCCTGCAGTGGCATTTCCACACAGCCTGGAGGCAGACATCAGTCCCCTGTGTCTCCACATTCCTGATGCAGACTCCTGATAAGGTCTCCTCTCTGAGTTTTTCTTGTCCCACACACTCTGCCATGTGTGCCAGCCCAGATAACTGATGGACAGCCAGCAAGTTCCATGCTGTGTTTCAGCACATACACTACAAGCCTCTATGGCTCTCTATGCAATGGTTTTCTCAGCTGCTCAGCCTGAGAGACATCTGAACAAATACATTAAAAACCAAACCAAGCTCACTGAGTACCAGCCTTGACAAGGCACCCAGACTTGTCACCCCAAACTGCAAATGACTCACTTTGATTCTGCTTTAGGGGAAGTAGTTCTGTCCATACCACCACTGCTCTAACGCTGTAGGCATGCCAGGTCTAACTGTGGACTAGCCTTTCAAGTGAAATCAGCTTTGCACCTCTGGCCAGGTGTACAGATACAGGTCTCCTCAGGGAATCAGCAATGAGTGGCTGAGGGGCAGCTTGCTTGCACTGTTACAAACCAGTGCATGGCCTACACAGCTGCCTGAACAGCTCAGCTGGACACAACTGGCATGCATACACCACAGCCTCCCCATGGAGGTGCCATGTCCCTTTCTGCTCCCTTATAGAAACTGGGAATTGGCATTTGGCAGTATTGGCATTAGGTCATGACAGGAATGAGCACCAATGGCCTTTTCTTTCCTGGAATGATATAATTGTTTTGGTTGGAAAAGACCTCTAAGATCATTGAGTCAAGCAATCAACCTAACACCACAGTGGCCATTAAACCATGCTCATGAAGTGCCATGTCCACACATTTCTTGAACACCTCCAGGGATGGTGATTCCACCACCTCCCTGGGCAACCCATTCCAATGCCTGAGCACTCTTTCAGTAAAGAAATTTTTCCTAGTATCCAATCTAAACCTCCACTGGCACAATTTCAGGCCATTTCTTCTTGTCCTATCACCTGATGCTAGAGAGATTGACCCCCACCTCACTCTAACCTCCTTTCAGGTAGCTGTAGAGAGCAATGAGGTCTCCCCTCATCCCCCTCTTCTCCAGACTAAACAATCCCAGTTTCCTCAGCTGCTCCTCCTCAGACTTGTTATCTAGACCCTTCATCAGCTTTGCTGCCCATCTCTGGACATGATTCAGCAACTCAATATCCTTCTTGGAGTGAAAGTCCCAAAACTGAACACAGTATTCAAGCTGTGGCTTCAAGAGTGCCCAGTACAGGGTCACCATCAATTCCCTGCTCCTGCTGGTTACATTATTCCTTCAAATTCCTTATATTTTGTTACTAGAATGGAATGGGTTAGCCATGTTTTTTTTTAAATGAAATGTGATTTTTTGTTCTTTTTTTTTTAATTCAAATGTGTATAACAATCTGGAGGTTATAGAAATGATGTTTAAAAGGATAGCTTCCAATTCATGTGATCCGTGTTTGACTGTAAAGTGAAGGCCAGCTTCCTAAGGCCTGATTCTTGGAATGACAAGGGGTGAGGCTGTCCATCTGGCTGATTTAGCCATGTCATGCTGTCTCTCCTTCCTTCTCTGCAGCCTTTTCCAACTGCACAATTGCATTCAAAGGTAATTCGAAATACAAGTGCCTGATGTTGCTTGCCCATCATAGAGTCATCAATGCTATGTGATTCTGTAGAGGAAGGGAAGATGTCCAGGAACCAGACTCATCTGAAATGTGGTTTGATGAAAAAGTTTGGTAACTCCCAGGCTAGGAGGCAGATACATGCAGCAAGCACAAACCAAACTTGAGCAGACACAACCAAGAGAAAGGCAAATCTCTCTCCAGGAGTAGTTGTGACATGCATGTTTCAGATGTTGACATCCCATTCAGAGCATCACAGATGTTGGACAGGCTGGGGAAGCTGTGTCCTCTGAGCAGTCTGAGATCTGGGGGAGAGAGGTTGCCCTCCCCATGCTTGGAGGGACATAGCTTTCTGGGGTTCACACCAGTGGTACTCCAGGTACCACTCCATGGCATAGAGAACTGCTCTCAATGTTTGCCCTTATGCTTTCCTATGCCTTTTCTAAGGTTATTTCAGCCACAAGAAGGGGTAGGAAGGTAGTGCAAGAGGAAACAGCTGGAATAAACACCCTGCACTGTGTTTTTGTTGTGGTTTCCTTAATCACCTTCTGCTCTAGAGGTAGGTAAGGCCCATGGCAGTGCCATGGGGAGCTGGGGACTGGCCCTGCTGCAGTCACTGGGGCAGAAGCCAAGGCCCCTAGGGGCTGACCTGGAATCCTGGGCACTGGACAGGACGAGAGGCAGTGGGAGCCCGCAGTGCCTTCAAGGCATCAGCAGCATAGCTGGTTCTGACTGCATCATTTCCTGGCATGCTCCAGCTCTAATTCAGAATTAATAACATGGGCTGACACACCCCCTAGTGTGTCACCACCTCCTCCTGCACCGGGCTGACAGCCTGGGTGAGACTTTCCAGCTCAGCCTTGCCAGCTTCCCTCCATCATCAGTGCTCAGCCGCTCCTGATGGTGGTTCTGTGACCAAGCAGATGAGTCCCAGCAGGTGCATGGGCAGGGCAGATCACCAGCAGTTACACAATGGCAACAGACCATGCAGACCACGTCTGAGGTGTGGATACCCTTCAGCAGCACAAGACTGCACAGCAGCCTACCCCAGGCCTCTTTGGCAGCACCCTGTTGGGGGATGGCCATGCTGGTGATGCACTGTGTCAGCCCCATGCACTTTCCAGCATGAAGGTAGGCCAGTGTGGAGTGGACAATCAAGGAAAGACAGCACACCTCCTGGAGATGGCTCCTAAGGGAGGAGCTTCATTGAGAGCCTCAGCAATTCATTTTGGTGCTTGGGATTCTTTCCTTAAACATGTTCCTTAAACAACACCCTGCATTTTATTTCTTGAGCTTCCCTCCTAAAGAATGTTATCTTCCTCCCCTTGGGAAAGAAAATAGTTCAGAGTTTCTGAAACAAAGTCTGATTAAAGTGCCCATGGAAATTGATGTCTGTGTGTTACTGTTGAGGTGGGACAGCCTACAGTCAAAGTCATCCAGCAACATCCATTACAGGATCCTGGTTTCAGGAATTTGAAAGTAACCAGATGGGGGTGATTTGCCATTGCAGATGCAATAACTGATTGAAAGAAGACCCTATTATCCCCCTGAGGCAAGGAAAATAAGACATCATCCCCTGTTTTGCTCATCTCCTGAAATTCTTACACAGCTTCAGCATCTCACACACTGCAGCACGCAGAAATTACAAATTTGGAGATGAAGAAGTAGGAACTGATTAGTGGCAGGGATGTTTCTCTTCCAGTTCCTATGCAAACCTACAAGCATTGGGCCAAGCTACATACCCTTAAAAATGCCTACACACGTTCAGCAGCAGAGAATTACACCCAAACTCCCCAAGGCTGCATCAGGAACAGATATGCTCTCCTCTTGGCTTTCTACAAGCCAAACATTTCTCCACTGAGCAAGCAAGCATACTCCAATTATGGTAGGTAAGGCTGAGCAAGAATTGTACCCATTATCTAAACCAAGAGCAACATGCTGTTTTGTCAGGTGCTCTAAAATTTTTACTGTGTCCAGGTATGAAAGCAAAGCTTAGATCCAAACAACGAGGGCTGAAGGCCAGCTGGGCAGATCAGCAAAAGACAACAGCAGATGAGGGTAACTTTGTGAAACTACACAAGAGTAACAATGAAAAACAGCCTGTGCCAAGTGGCTAGAGACTTGGTAACTGTGACTAGCTGAGTTTTTGTTCAGCTGTGGAACACCAGTCTAACACCAAATTCCCCAACCCAGTAGCAAAGCCAGAAAACTGCAAATCTTGTCCCGTTTGCACAGCAAATAACAACAGGAAACATATTCTTCAACAGGAAAAAACTGAAAGATGTCCTGTTTCCCTTTTTCCTTTACCTCCTTGCCAGAGACAAATCTGAAAGCAGCACAGTTACTGAAATGACATTCCCTGGAGTGGACTTACTGTTTGGGTTTGGAATCCCAGAAACAATGTCTTTGCTGTCGGGAGCAAGGGGGCCATAATTCATGTGGTGGTGGTGGTGGCGGTGGTGGTGGTGCCTTGCAGGCATTTTTGCACTGTATGGTACTCCACCATTCTCCTCAATGTTGAACTGGTGCAGATCACTGTTGTTCAAGGGATAGCTGCAAAACAAAGTCAGTTCAAATTACAATGGTAAGCAGTAAGAGAAATTCTTTACTCTGAAGGTGGTGGAATGCTCCAACCCCCAGGGAGGGGCTGGAGGCCCCATCCCAGGAGACATTCAAGGTCAGGCTTCATGGGGGATGTCCTTGATTACTGCAGGGAGGGTTGGACTAGATGACCTTTAAAGGTCCCTTCCAACCCAGTGCATCCTATTGTTCCGTGACTCTAAGCTGTACTTTTGAAGAGCCAGAATGCTACCTTTGTTAGTAAAAAAAAAAATGCATAGCTTTCCTGTAAATATTTTTTTTAACAAGATACCTCCCAAACCTTTACAGTTTTCTGTTAACAGAAGACTCATAAGCTGAGGAAAAAAAAAAAAAAAGGATGCCTCTGTCTACCATGGCTTTAATAGCAGAATTCTTTTTATTTTCCACACTGCACAATCTCTGTTATTCTTAAGCCAAGACAAACACTGACTGACTCATGGAATACGATTCCTACAAACATGCAAACTGCAACATCACCTGGGATAGGATAAGTGGGCAGGCAGCAAACAACTCCTTTAAAGTGAAATTACCAGGAAGGCACACCAAGGAAGAGGCCTAGAATAATATTACATTCCTAAGAAAAGCTGGGACTCTGAATTTAGAGTGCAAAACAGCTGTACGAAAAATTTGTTACTTGTGGAAAAAACAAAGATGGGAATTAAAGGTTTTACAGGCAAAACCCACACAAAATAGCATCTGGTCAAAAAGGAATCATGCCTGTGCTGCTAAACTAATTAGGGTTGTTTTTTTTTTTTTGGTGTATCTGTGGTAGTTTCAGGCTATGCCTTTAAAATTTTTCACAGGTCTTGAACAGAAAGTGGTGAAATGTAAATAAATCACCATTGGGTGTTAAAAGGAAAAGAATAATAATTCTGAACAATCCCATTGGAAAGATAATGGAACTTAAGCTAGTAATGGAAACAGTCTTCCTCCCTTTTCACTTCTTCAGCCCTGACTGATGCTTCTCTTGGCTTTACTGACCTTGACTGCATTGCTTTTGTTGTGACTGGTATTAACAACAACTTCTCTGTCTCTTGTCCCTTTGTGTATGGGGGGTAGGGAGAGGAGCAGAGTGAGGAGAGAAGCTGTTGCAGCTCCCCTGGTCTTTGGCTGGTTCTGTGCTGTTTATCAATTATAAATACCTGTAAATATTTGTAAATCCTGTATATTTTGTACATATTCATTGCATTCCATTCTAGATTGTAGTTTTGCTTGTAAATACAGCTTTCATTTGCTTCCAACTGAGCTGATCTGGTAAATTTCATGTTGGGGAGGGGGAATTTTGCAACCCACCACAAAGTCCCATTAGGAGATTAACTGTGGTCAGTCATATGGAGAAAGGGAGACGTGCTGAAATTGTAATACTTCTCTCTCTGAGAGGTGCCAAATGACACTGTTGATTTTCTCTAATATTTGTAACTGATGCTGGTTTGGGTTACTGTTTGAAAGGATGATGAATTTGCATCCTCTCCATGCCAGCAACCAAAAAAGAGACCGAGCAAACTCTACAGAGATACCACCAACGATGTGAACGCTCTTTCCTCAGAGGAGTGCTTCAAACTTTCATAAAGTTTCAACTTAGTCCCTAGTTTTGCATTAGACAGTAGTTGCAGTAAATCATTCAATTTCAAGAAAAGATGAATCCTCTGCCCCTTTGAAAAGTGCTGAAGAAATTTTGTCTTTCGCTGCATGGGTTTCCTGCATGGTTTTGTTATTGACAGTGGGCTGAAAACCTGACACTATGGAACAGGACAAATGGAATAATAATTAAAGGAACAATAACAAAATTATACTGTCTCAGGGTGAGAGCTGAAATCCCCCTCCCAGACCAACAACAACCAGGCTAGCTCAGTCTGGAAGCAAATAAAAGCTGTATTTACAGGCAAAACTACAATCTGTGATGAAATGCAATGAATATGTACAAATAGACACTATTCACAACATTCACAAATATCTTGGGGTTGTTTAGCCTGGAGAAGAGAAGGCTCAGGGGTGACCTCATTGCTCTCTACAACTACCTGAAGGGAGGTTGTAGCCAGGTGGGGGTTGGTCTCTTCTCCCAGGCAACCAGCACCAGAACAAGAGGACACAGTCTCAAGCTGCGCCAGGGGAGGTTTAGGCTGGAGGTGAGGAGAAAGTTCTTCCCAGAAAGAGAGATTGCCCATTGGAATGTGCTGCTCAGGGAGATGGTGGAGTCACTATCCCTGGAGGTGTTCAAAAAAGGACTGAACATGGCACTTGAAGCCCTGGTTTAGTTAGTCATGAGGTGTTGGGTGATAGGTTGGACTTAATGATCTCTGAGGTCTTTTCCCACCTTGTTGATTCTATGATTCTATATACAATCAATAGAAAAACACAACCAAGCCCCCTTGAGCCCCCCAAAGGGGGAGGAGGGGGGGAGGGGGGAATGCTTCTTTTCCTCCGGCCTCCCAGGGCAGGCAAAAGGGAAGAAAGCCAAGAAGCAGAGAGAGGTGAGTTAGACTTGGCTTGTCAAGGTCAGTGTGTTATCTTCAGCCAGGAGAGAGAAGCAGCAGGCAGACTGAGAGAAGACGGACTGCGAGACTGCCCGTCTGCCCCACTGTCCTGTATCTCATTCTGAGTAGTGAATCTTAAACATTTCTCTCTCTCCAATGGTAGTGTTTAGAATAATCATTATTTCGATTTCTTACACCCAATAGTGATTTATTTACATTCTTTCACTTTTCTGCTCAAACTTTGTGAGAAGAAAAATTAAAGACAGTCTTAAACCCATCACATATACCTAGCTACTCGCTACGTATGTTCTCTGCAGATTGCTTACTGATGTGTAGCAAAAATTAAGCAGTCATCTGTAAAGAAACACAGCTTCATAGTTTCCAATGATATGCTGAAGCATGCAACTTGGGACTTTATTAATCATTAGGGTCTTCTGAGCAACAGCTTCTGACAGAATGGAGTTTCTGACCGAGTAGTAACTGAGCTAACAGTTTGTTTGGTTACTTTTTGAACCCGGGAGGTGGAGAGGGTAACACCGGGTGCTGAGAGCCCTGGGGTTTTTCAGTCTGGAGAGGAGAAGACTGAGAGGGGATTTAATAAATGTTTATAAATAGCTGAGGGCTGGGGGTCAAGAGGGAGGGGACAGGCTCTGCTCCGTTACACCCTGGGATGGGACAAGGGGCAATGGATAGAAACTCCAGCACAGGAGGTTCCACCTCAACATGAGGAGGATCTTCTTCACTATGAGGGTCACAGAGCACCGGACCAGGCTGCCCAGAGAGGTTGTGGAGTCTCCTTCTCTGGAGACTTTCAAGCCCCATCTGGATGTGTTCCTGTGTGACCTGTGCTGGATTCTCTAGTCCTGCTCTGGCAGGGGGTTGGACTTGATGATCTTTGAAGGTCCCTTCCAACCCCTTACATCCTATGATCCTATTAATCTTGGCAGGTTCATGGTATGTAGCAATGACTGCCAATCAAGGCATTTCTGATGTTAAGGAAACAATACAAACAGGTATCTGATGCACATGGGACAGCTTTGGTGAGCTGGCCAGGTCTGGTCAGTGTTTTGAAACTGCACTATACCTTCAGTGTTAAAGTCAAATCAAGCACATGCCTTCTCAGGGAACATGGTACTGGCTAATGGCTTTGTGCACTCTAACAGCTCTCCTGCACTTGCCCTTCAAGTGCTTGGGACTGAAGTTAACATTTTATGACTGAGAAGTGGTTTTGTTCACACATTTAAAACCCCCATTGGAAATAAGATCCTTTTTTTCAGTCTATGATCAATTTTTTTTTTTTTTTTAAGACACAAACCCCCATGTGCTTGGAGTTGCTTTCATTTTACCTTCTAGCAGGCTGGTTTAGAAGCATTTTGGCTGTTCTTTTCAAGATGAATGAGATCACATTAAATCCTTACACTGACTCCTCACATTGCTATGGACATGAGGTAGCTTCCATGTTAAAATGGGAATGAAGTGAGCAGTGGAATGAGACAAAACCTCTCCAGCATGAGGTCAAACATGCACCAAATTCTCTAGATGTAGTTCTTGACTACAGTGAGGAGTGCTTGCACCATGTAAAAGCAGGGGGACCATTACTTCAATGAAGTAAAGAGCTAGCCCAACAAAGCTAATGTTTAGGTAGCACTGAAATCCTGGAGCCAATAAGTCTCAAAGGTCCAGTCAGTATGTCAACACCCAGGCACTCTGATGTGGAATCATACTGAAACCTCTGGCCCATTTCAAAGGCTCCAGTCACCTGCACTCTTCCAGGATTGACAGCAACTAACAGGTACTGAGGCAAACTCATCTCAGGGGTTAGAGATGAGTGGAAGTCATGCACTTCTAATGGTGTGGGGTTGGACTGAGGCAGACTTTTGCACCTATACTCATACTACGAGACTGAGTTACTGAAACAGGTCAAGCAGCAGCCCCAGAACCAATCTGCTAGAAGAGCTGACAGTACCAACAAAAATGTCATCAGTAATCCAAATCACTTTTCTGTCTGCTCTCTACTATACAATCTGGGGGCACAACAGAAATCTCAGTGCAATTCTACACTGTGGCATCATTATTACCCTGTATTGCATCTGGTTTTCATTACTTTTCTGTTGTTCCACTACCTTAAATCGAGAGACACTGAGATTTTTCCCCTCAGTGCATCTTTCTGCCATCAACTTTTCTTTCTATTGCTTGTTTTTATGTGGCTTACCTGAATAAATAATGTGCTTGTGCACCCTTCCCAACCCATTAATGCAAATAAACCACTGCTCTTGATGAACCAACATTCTGATCATACCCTAAGCCCTCCAGGTTTTTACAGTTGCTCTCCAGACACCAAATAATGCTCTCAGCCTATGTGCATGCATGGACAGGTATCAGGTTTTGTTTTGTTTGGTTTTTTTTTTTCTTTTGTATTTGTCTTCTGGCTCTCCTAGTATGCCAATGTCACACTTTTAATATTCAATGGGCTGTCCTGCAGAGTTCCTCTGTTTCCTTTTATTTACCTGTGTAGATTTCTCCACAAGCTCCAACCGCTTCCTATACAACCAAATCCTGCCCTTCAAGGAAAATGAAGCAGGGCCCTACAGGCTATTAGGTAAAGGAAGAAAATATTTCTTCCTTGTCTGTCCCTTCCACTGACAAATCACTCCTGAGGATCTCAGTTGAACTAATTTTTCCAGTCTTGTCCAACATCTTTGTCGGTGCCATGGACAGTGGCATTGAGTGCACCCTCAGCAGGTTTGCTGATGACACCAAGCTGTGTGGTGCAGCAGACAGGCTGGAGGGAAGGGATCCATCCAGAGGGACCTGGACAGGCTGCAGAGCTGGGCCCAAGCCAACCTCAGAAGGTTCAACAAGACCAAGTGCAAGGTCCTGCAGCTGGGTTGAGGCAATCCCAAGCACAAATACAGGCTGGGCAGTGACTGGCTGGAGAGCAGCCCTGAGGAGAGGGACTTGGGGGTGCTGGTGGATGAGAAGCTCAACATGAGCCAGCAGTGAGCACTTGCAGCCCAGAAAGCCAACCAGAGCCTGGGCTGCATCAAGAGAAGTGTGGCCAGCAGGTCAAGGGAGGGGATTCTCCCCCTCTGCTCTGCTCTGGTGAGACCCCACCTGGAGTACTGCATCCAGTTCTGGAGTCCCTATTACAAGAGGGATATGGACATGCTGGAAGGTGTCCAGAGAAGGGCCACCAGGATGATCAAAGGCCTGGTGCACCTCTCCTATGAGGAGAGATTGAAACAGTTGGGGCTGTTCAGTCTGGAGAAGAGAAGGTACCCAGGAGACCTTCTTGTGGCTTTCCAGTATCTGCAGGGGGCTACAAGAAAGCTGGGGAGGGACTTTTTAGGATATTAGGTAGTGACAGGACTGGGGGGAGTGGAATAAAGCTGGAAGTGGGGAGATTCAGGCTGGACATGAGGAAGAAGTTCTTCCCCATGAGAGTGGTGAGAGCCTGGAATGGGTTGTCCAGGGAGGTGGTTGAGGCCCCATCCCTGGAGGTGTTTAAGGCCAGGCTGGATGAGGCTCTGGCCAGCCTGATGTAGTGTGAGGTGTCCCTGGCCATGGCAGGGGGGTTGGAACTGGATGATCCTTGTGGTCCCTTCCAACCCTGACTGATTCTATGATTCAGTTACAGGAGCCTGAGCCTTCAAAAAAAGCCACTCAAAGTTCACAACACACTTAAAATCATAGAATCAACCAGGTTGGAAAAGACCTCAGAGACCATCAAGTCCAACCTATCACCCAACACCTCATGACTAGCTAAACCATGGCTTCAAGTGCCACATCCAATCCTTTTTTGAACACCTCCAGGGATGGTGACTCCACCACCTCCCTGGGCAGCACATTCCACTGGCCAATTCCTCTTTCTGTGAAGAACTTTCTCCTCACCTAGTATTGCTTTAAGCCTTAAATTCACGTCATTAATTCTTCTGCAATAAAAAGCAGCATATTGAGGAACAGGACAAATCAAATAGATGTTGTTATTTTTTCAATTTAAAAATTCTTATTTATCTTATCAATCCTCTATCCTATTTTTATACTCCTCACCCTTTGTTTCAAAAGCTATTTTCACTCAACATTCTTACATTTCATGCGCTCCAGCCATCGACTGCCTTACCAAACCTTACCTCTAGTGTGCAACTCACACATGCAACAGTGTTAAGAGAGCACAGAAAAATGAGAAACAGAAAGGGATCTGAAAGACTGAATTAGCCATCTCTCCCCTCCAAACTGAAATAAGCAGGCCCATGCATCCCAACTGATCATCTGAACTGATTCTTCAACACCTTCACTAGCAGGCTTCATGACCTCCCGTTGCAACTGCTTTCAGTGTCTCACCATGCCTACACTCACTCACTTGGTTTTATCCTGTCTGTTTTGCTGCAATTTAAGCCTGCCATTTCCTCTCCCACCCATTACAGACAGAGTGAGCAGGTTAATTCTTGCTACAGAAACCCACTTTTGAAAGTGGCTCTTCACGCCTCCCTTCAGTCTGAAGAGCTCTGAATTCTTCTGTTGCCCTTCACCAGTCACACATTTCCTACAGCTCTGATACATCTTGCCATTTCTGTCCACCCACCTGCCCCTTGCTCTGTTTCCAACGTGTGGTGCTCAAAACTGGGCACCCCATTCCAGTTGAGGCCTTGCAAATGCATTGTAAAAGGAAGGGTTGCTTCCCATGGACTCCTGTGTTTATACACTGGAACATGACATTCACCCTGGCCAATGGTATTCCCCAGGGATCAGTACAGGGTCCTGTTTTGTTCAGTATCTTCATCAATAGGATATTGATGGAGGGTATAGAGTGTACCCTCAGCAAGTTCACTGATGATGCAAAACTGGGAGGGGTGGCTGTCACCCTGTCAGGCTGTGCTGCCATCCAATGAGATCTGGACAGTCTGGAGAGCAGGGTGAAGGAGAACCTCATGAAGTTCAATAAGGACAAGTGTAGAGTCCTGCACCTGGGAAGAAATAACACCATGCACCAGTAGAGACTAGGGTCATCCTGATGGAAAGCAGCTCCACGGAGTAAAACCTTGGAATCCTAGTGGACAGCAAGTTCATCATGGGACAGCAATGTGACCTTGTGGCCAAGAAAGCCAATGCAGAATACTGGGGTGCATCAAGAAAGGTGTGTCCAGCAGGGCTAGGGAAGTTCTTCTACCTCTCTACTCTGCCCTGCTGAGACCACACCTGCAATCCTGTGTCCAGTTTGGGGCTCCCCAGTTCAAGAGAGACAGAGACCTGCTGGAGAGAATCCAAGGGACAGCCATGAGGGGACTTGAGCATCTCCCCTGTGAAGAGAGACTGAGAGCCCTGGGGCTGTTTAGTCTTGAGAAGAGGAGGCTGAGAGGGGATCTGATCAATGTCTATCAATATGTGAGGGGTGGGTGTCAAGTGGAGGGGGCCAGGCTCTTTTGGGTGGTGCACAGTGATAGACAAGGAACAACAGGTTCAAGCATGAACATAGATTTCAGCTCACCATGAGGAGAAACTTCTTTCCAGTGAGGGGGACAGAGCCCTGGAACAGGCTGCCCAGGGGGGTTGTGGAGTCTCCTTCTCTGGAGACTTTCCAAACCCACCTGGATGCATTCCTGCCCTAGGTGATCCTGCTTTGCCTGGGGGGTTGGACCAATGCTCTCTGGAGGTCCCTTTCAACCTCTAACATCTGGTGGTACTGTGGTACTGTGCTGTTGTGGCTGTGGGTGCTGGTAAAGCCACTGCTCCCCAGCTCTTTTGCTCTGCATGGCTGGCTATCTGTGTGCTCTATGTGCATTTCCATCTCTACAGGCTCAGCTTGGAAACCAGAGACCACAGCAGACTCACACCTATCAGGTTAAGAAGATGAAATCTCTTTAGCCTTAAGGCTAATCCACTGGATTTGGTTTCCCTTAAACAATATGCTCCCACCTTCCAAAACCTCCCACCTCTGTCCTTACAAAGCAGAAATTCCTTGCAAAGAACATGTTTTAAAGAAATTAATCACACTGTAGAAGTTTGATGCTTCTAAGTGATTCAGATTGTGAATGTTGCTACTGCCCTAAATATGCAGGCACCTGAATTTTCAGTTATTAGCCATAACTTCCAAGTCCAGCATGCCCTGACACTGTTGCCACAACAAATTACTTCAGTTTAGGTTACAGATTTTTGTCCTTTTACCATGTTAACAACAAAGCCACTCAACAGGCACAGTGTGCAGCAAGTGAAAACTGTTATCAAGGCAGGACAGAATTTTTCACTTAGTTGCTTAGAAGACAGTATGAACAGGTAAAAGTAACACCAAATCAGCACAGCAAGGGCTTTCTGATTTATAAACTTACAACCTGTCCTGCCTCTGGTTCTCACTGCAATACTTGGGCAACTCATCCGAGTTACACCAAGAAATTGTTCATTTAACCTTAAAAGCGATTTTAAGACTTAAAGACAGATATTCACAGTCTCACAGTATATCAGAGATTGGAAGGCACCTCAAGAGATCATCAGGTCCAACCCCCCTGCCAGAGCAGGATCACTTAGGGGAGTCTGCACAGGAATGCATCCAGGTGGGTTTGGAAAGTCTCCAGAGAAGGAAGCTCCACAACCCCCCTGGGCAGCCTGTCCCAGTGCTCTGTCCCCCTCACTGGAAGGAAGTTTCTCCTCCTGGTGAGCTGAAATCTTCTATGTTCTAGTTTGAACCCATTGTTCCTTGTCTTATCACTGTGCACCACCAAAAAGAGCCTGGCCCCCTCCACTTGACACCCACCCCTCACATATTGATAGACATTGATCAGATCCCCTCTCAGTCTTCTCTTCTCCACACTAAACAGCCCCAGGGCTCTCAGTCTCTCTTCACAGGGGAGATGCTCAAGTCCCCTAAGCATCCTCCTGGCTCTCCCTTGGATTCTCTCCAGCAGGTCTCTGTCTCTCTTGAACTGGGGAGCCCCAAACTGGACACAGGATTGCAGCTGTGGTCTCAGCAGGGCAGAGTAGAGAGGTAGAGTAGAAAGGAGTGATCTGAAGAGCATTATCTGACTCATCATTGTCATCAGGAATGGGGACCCAAAACTTGGACTGTTTTTCAGGCTAACATCTTGTCATGAGTTTGCAGCAGCCTGCTCCACAATAAGTTACTGATTAAGTTACTGTGCCTGTACAATTGAATGCAGTCTCCACAGATATGCAGAGGTGCAGGTCCTGTGGGAAGAGGGTACCTGGTACCAAGAGTCTGGACACATCAAGTATGACAGATAGCTTCCCTGTCCCAGTGTCCCAGCTTATTCCTTTGGAATGAAGAATCCTAACTGCTGTCAAAAGAAATTGATACCCTGGTGTTGCTGAGGGAACCATGTTCACTAGGTGAACTCCGCCCATTGTAATATATAATACCAAAACACACCTCCTGGCCAAAAGCTACCTGCCTCCAAGGCAGAACATGCCTTGGACAGGCCTCCTTGGGCCCAGACCACACCTCAGACACTGCTCCTTGGGCGTGTGTGGAAGCCTTCCTCGTGGAGGGCACGAGGGGCAGAGAGAAGTGGAGCTGGTACATTGGCAGGTGTGAAATTGATTATAAAAGACATTTCCATCACACCATCACACTCCCTAGCAAGGAGACTTGGAGAGCTTTCCCCACCAGGACCAAGAAAGGATGGGAAGGACCAGCAGCACTGGACCTGGGACCAGGGAGATGTCTTTGGACCCTCACATTGGTTGTAGCTGTAAACCTCTGTGATGGCTTGAATCAGAACAAAACTGGTCAAAAAGAACCAAGGGGTTAACATGGCTATTTTCCCAACACAGGAGTGAGGGAAAAGCAACACACAAAAAACCTGGGATTGAGACCAAGAAAAAAAAAAAAAACAAGTGAGAGAAGAATAGAGCTTACTGATCAAAAATCTGATAAACATGGTACAAAATGCATCATTACCTGAGCCCATCTGCAGAAGCAGCACGGTGCAAAGAAGCAAAAAGCAGAAGCATGCAAGCCAAAAACCACTCCTCCATCCCTCCTTGTCCCCCAGCCAGCCCAGCAGAAAAGGCCAACACCCAAGAAGCTGGAACCCAGAAGCAGCAATTGGAACAGGAAATCTCCCATGCTGCAATCTGAACTTCAAGCCCCATGCTACTTTGCTCCAGTCAGCACTTCCATTTTTGAAGCTGGGATGACTGCAGCGTGGTATGAATAACAGCAGCAGGTTCAGCTTGATCCATGACATTCTCCCCCCCTTATTCTATACCACCTGCATCATGCCCAGCAACAATCAACATCAAACAGTGTACATCACACATCAGTCACTGTCCACTCTCACTCAAAGGGAGATTGCTTTGCAGTACACAGAGGACTGCTCACTGCCGATGCTCTGGAGCTCCACTCTGTTCCACTGCAGTCTGGATCAGTCCATGACTGGTCCAAATGGTGGGGCTGTTTCCACCCCTGGGGCAGTCAAGTGGGGCAGTTGAGTCCAGTGACTCCTTCCACCCCTCCAAGTGAAAGCAAACTGTGGCTTTGTTCCAGTGCTCAGCTTCCAACGCATGCAGGAGCAGAGATCCCTCTGTCAGACCAGAAATACAGACAGCTTCCACCTCTCCAACCTGCCAAACCATCAGTTCTGTACAGTCCAACAAATCCACTTGTCCCTCTCCTCCATCTGGTTGGAGGCAGGGCCCCTCTAACTCTGACTAGAATCACCTGCACCTTGTGAGGATGCTTTGGGAGTCCTTTCAGAAGAATCAGAAGCAGTATCAGCTTGTCTGCTCTCCTTGGATGATTTTCCACTGGAAGCTGAGGCAGCATTCTTTGGGGAAGAATTCCCCTGTAATTCACCTACTCATGCAGCTAAGACTGAAGTGGGTCCCACGTCCTCATGACCTCCCCATGGTGAGGCAAATGAAACCACAGGGTGCTGGGGTGTGTACTCCCCAGATTCTCTCCCTCAGAGAGGGGAGCACTGGATCCTCGTGGCTGAAACACAGGACCTTACAGGTGGGGAGTAGAACATGTTCTTCTTGGGGTGATGGAGCTCCTAGGACAGTTTCTTCCCAGCTGAAATACAGGCCTGGACACTGGAAGAGAGATTTTCTCCCTGGAATTGCTGAGGCCTTCTGTTTGCTTCATCCATTGTCTGTCCTTGGCTATCTTCCAAACCCGGAGATAAGAACTGTGTGAGTAGCTCTGGCTCTTTCTCTCGTTCCCATAATGGCCCTTGTTTGTCTTTTGCAGAAGAAGCTGCTTTCCCTCTAGGTTTCTTTTTCCATACATGGGGAGCTGGTACTGGCACAGACTGATTTTTTTTCTGCAGCCAGAGACAGAAGGGAGGTTGTAGCCAGGTGGGGGTTTGTCTCTTCTCCCAGGCAACCAGCAGCAGAAGGAGGGGACAGAGTCTCAAGTTGTGCCAGGGGAGGTATAGGCTGGATGTGAGGAGGAAGTTCTTCACAGAGAGGGTGATTGCCCATTGGAATGTGCTGCCCAGGGAGGTGGTGGAGTCACCATCCCTGGAGATGTTCAAGGGAAGCCTGGATGAGGCACTTAGTGCCATGGTCTGGTTGATTGGCTAGGGCTGGGTGATAGGTTGGACTGGATGACCTTGGAGGTCTCTTCCAACCTGGCTGATTCTATGATTCTAAGATCTTTTGCAGCAGCCCTGTCTGCTGGGCCAGAGACCTTCTCTTGCTCCTGAGCACTCTGAACACTGGTGAGAAGATTTTGATATGCATGTGCTAACCCCCAACACACTGCACAGATTTCTTTCTCTCAGGAACTTCCAGACTGACTACAGACTTTTCCCAAACATTTCACCAGCTTGTCAGGATTTTGCACCTGCTCAGGGGTGAATTTCCAAACCACCAGAGGACTCCACTGCCCTAACAATTTACTCAGACATTCCCATACACCCTGCCACTCATCATTATTCAGCATCAGGGCAGATCTCTCAGTGATATTTTTAGAGCTCTGGCCTGCTGCTATTCAATACAGGAGCATCAGAACTGCAAGCCATTCTCTTGAGATAAAGCTTGTCACCAGAAGGAATATATACAAAATGCCAGCACACTAGAGCCAGCTGCTAGCAGAAAACAAATACTCCAACATAATGAACACAGGACAGGGAAAAAAAACCACTATAAAACTCTTTTAACAAGCTTCAAGCCTTAATTGAATCCCCTTGATATGTCTTCATTATCACAGTCCTTTCGTGTGCTGCCCAAATCAACTGTGTTCATGCCTTGAGTACTGTGTCAGCTTAAGGAAGATGTTAAGTTGCTGGAATGTGTCCAGAGAAAGGCAACAAAGCTGGGGAGGGGTCTGGAGCACAGCCCTGTGAGGAGAGGCTGAGGGAGCTGGGGGTGTTTAGCCTGCAGAAGAGGAGGCTCAGGGCAGACCTCGTTGCTCTCTGCAACTACCTGAAGGGAGGTTGTAGCCAGGTGGGGGTTGGGCTCTTCTCCCAGGCAACCAGCAGCAGAAGGAGGGGACACAGTCTCAAGCTGTACCAGGGGAGGTTTAGGCTGGATGTTAGGAAAAAAATTTTTTCCAGAAAGTGAGATTTGCCCTTGGAAAGTGCTGCCCAGGCAGGTGGTAGAGTCACTGGAAGTGTTTAAAATAAGACTGGATGAGGCCATGGCTTAGCTGATTAGATGGTGTTGGGTGATAGGTTGGACTTGATGATCTCAAAGGTCTTTTCCAACCTGGTTAATTCTGTGATTCTGTAATTAAGACAGATGCTTTTGCTGCCTCATGTCAGTGTGCCAAAATGTGTGATGATTTGAATCTGGGTTAAATTTGGCTGGTGCTGGTCTCTCCTCACAGATGATTAGTGACAGAACAAGAGGGAATGGGCTCAAGCTATGACTGGGTAGGTTTAGACTGGACATTAGGAAGAAGTTTTTCCCAGCAAGAGTGGTCAGGCATTGGAATGAGCTGCCCAGGGAGGTGGTTGAGTCACCAACCCTGGATGTGTTTCAGGGTGGTTTGGATGTGGTGCTTGGGGCTACGGTTTAGGGGTGAGCCTTGTAGAGTAGGGTTCTGGTTGGACTTGGTGATCCTGAGGGGCTTTTCCAACCTGAATGTCTGATTCTGTGATTCTGATCAAAATGGGTCAAACCCAATCAGTGGGTTAACCTGGATATTTTCCCAACAAAGGAGCGAGGGAAAAGTAACACACAAAAAAAAACCCCTGGGATTGTGCAAACAAACAAACAAACCAACCCAAAGACAAAAAGAAAAAAGTGAGAGGGGAACAGAGTTTACTGACTGAAAATCAGATAAGCATAGTACAAAACACAGAATTACCTGAGCCTATTTGCAGAAGCAGCATGGTGCAAAGCAGCAAAAAGCAGAAGCAAGCAAGTCAGAATAAATCTAGCCAAATCTAGGGAGATCAAGGTACCTTAATGGCAAAAGGAAGAGTAAGGAAGGTGTAGGCCCCCTCTGAAGGGAAATTGGAGATGGGAGAATGGGTGACAAGTGATGTGGAGAAGGATGAGGTTCTCAAATGACTTCGTTACCTCAGTGCTCACTGGCAAGGGCTCCAGCCACTCCTGGAACCACAGAAGATAATGGCAGGGGCTGGAAGAAGGAACTGCCCATTTTAAGTGAAGATCAGGTTTGTGACCATCTGAAGAACTTGAAAGTGTACAAGTCCACGGGACCCGATGGGATACATCCACAGGGACCGAGGGAATTTGTGGACAAGGTCAGTAAACTGCTCTCTAGTCTGAGGAAGTCCCCACAGACTGGAAAAGGGGAAACATTATTCCCATTTTCAAAAAGGGACAGAAGGATGACCCAGGGAAATACAGACCAGGCAGTCTCACCTCTGTGCCTGGTAAGATCATGGAGCAAATCCTCCGGGAGGCACTGCTGAGGGAGAAGAATAACAAAGAGGTGATTGGGTACAGCCAGCACGGCTTCACCAAGGGCAAATCCTGCCTGACAAACCTGGTGGCCTTCTGTGACAGGGTCACAACATTAATAGATGAAGGCCCAAGCTGGACCTGAGCAAAGCCTTCGACACTGTCCCACACCACATCCTGGTCTCCAAGCTGGTAAAATCTGGGTTTGATGGATGGACCATACAGTGAATAAAGAACTGGCTTGATGGTCACACCCAAAGAGTGGCTGTCAATGGCTCCATGTCCCAGTGGAGGCCAGGGACAAGTGGAGACCCTCAGGGATCAGCACTGGGACCATTCTTGTTCAACATCTTTGTTGGTGACATGGACAGTGGCATTGAGTGCACCCTCAGCAAGTTTGCTGACAACACCAAGCTGTGTGGTGCAGCAGACAGGCTGGAGGGAAGGGATCCATCCAGAGGGACCTGGACAGGCTGCAGAAGTGAGCACAAGCCAACCTCATGAGGTTCAACAAGACCAAGTGCAAGGTCCTGCATCTGGTTGGGGCAATCCCAAGCACTGGCATAGGCTGGGCAGTGATTGGCCTGAGCGTAGCCCTGAAAGAAAGGCCTGCGGGGTGCTGGTGGATGAGAAGCTCAACATGAGCCAGCAGTGAGCACTTGCAGCCCAGAAAGCCAACCAGAGCCTGGGCTGCATCAGGAGAAGCATAGCCAGCAGGGCGAGGGTGGTGATTCTCCCCCTCTGCTCTGCTCTGGTGAGACCCCACCAGTTCTGGTGCCTCTATGACTGGAAAGATCTGGAGGTGCTGGAAGGTGTCCAGAGAAGGGCCACCAGGATGATCACAGGGCTGGAGCTCCTCTCCTAGGAGGACAGAATGAGAGAGTTGAGACTGTTCAGTCTGGAGTAAAGAAGGCTCCAAGGAGACCTTCTTGTGGCCTTTCAGTATCTGAAGGGGGCTACAAGAAAGCTGGGGAGGGACTTTTTAGGGTACCAGGGAGTGATAGGACAGGGGAAAATGGATCAGTTTCCAGTTTTATTAAAGGCAGAAGGAAAGATGATCAGAAGATACCCTCCGCCAAGATATATCAACCAATTCTCCAGCACGCAGAAGAATGCAACAGATTACATGCTGGACTTCAGTGCAATTTCTCACGTCTAGCACTGTCCTCACACCCTTGCCCCATTTCACCCCAAACTGATGTGAGGGTAGTATTAATCACCTGAAATCAGTTTACAGAAGAGTGCCTAAGTGTAGGCTGTGCTGGTAAAAAGAAGATTTCAAACTTGAACAACAAATAGACTTCAAACAGAGTGGAAAAGGTTTGTACCTACAGTTCAAAAGGTACCCCCAAGAACATGTTTCATTCAAATTCAAAATTCAAACTCCTTCAGGCAGTTTGCAAGGGTTTTTTTTTTTTCCTTTTTAAAACAACTTCCCTGTATATTTAGAATGCATTCAAAATGTGTTGTTCCCTCTGTACCTACAATGGCAGGCTATATAACATGGTCTTTGGCAAGAATTGTGTGGCATTTCCTCAGGAGGAATTCCTAGTGAAAATGGTTCGACACAAGGTATAAACACTCACAGACCAGGGCTGTCAAGTCCTTGCATCTATAAACTACCAGTGGCTTCCAGCAGCAGCATGAATGATGCTGCAAGTGCACACTGGTGGCTCACGTTGAGCTTCTCATCCAGCAGTTCAAGAGAGACAGAGACCTGCTGGAGAGAATCCAAGGGAGAGCCATGAGGATGCTTAGGGGACTTGAGCATCTCCCTGTGAAGAGAGACTGAGAGCCCTGGGGCTGTTTAGTCTGGAGAAGAGAAGACTGAGAGGGGATCTGATCAATGTCTATCATATCTGAGGGGTGGGTGTCAAGTGGAGGGGGCCAGGCTCTTCTTGGTGGTTCACAGTGATAAGACAAGGAACAATGGGTTCAAACTTGAACAGAGAAGATTTCAGCTCACCATGAGGAGAAACTTCTTTCCAGTGAGGGTGACAGAGCACTGGAACAGGCTGCCCAGGGGGGTTGTGGAGCTTCCTTCTCTGGAGACTTCCCAAACCCACCTGGATGCATTCCTGTGCAAACTCCCCTAAGTGATCCTGCTCTGGCAGGGGGTTTGGACCTGATGATCTCTGGAGGTTCCTTCCAACCTCTGATACCCTGTGAATCTAGGGTACAGTATTGATTTGTATCACCAGAGCTTTCCCAATATTTCATTTTTAAACAGAAGGTGCTCCTACATTTAGCAGCTGAGTTAACCAAACATTTCCCACCTTTCCTCACCTCATTTGCTTTTCACCTGCAGTGTTTTGTGCTTGCTTCAAATGAAATTGTATTTACAAGGCCTGTATTAGTTAGTCACTTGTTGAAACCAGTATTTTGTATGTAATGAGTATACTATTTTTAGGAAAAAAAAGTAAAAATGAATGTGCTTTTAAATTTAAAGCAACTTTTTTGTGTGTGTGTATTACCCTGTTCAGATGGTTACTACCCACATCCATCTTTGTTCAGGTGACATAAACTGCACAGGTCAGTCACAGCAATACCAAGGGTCACAGAGGGAACAAGCAGAAATGCTCTCTCTCCCCAGCTGCATCACAGCTCATTTGCTACAAGAAGCCAACTACGACTAGAGGGAGGAATGACAGAGAAATCTGAGACATGGATCTGTTCTTACCCAGCTGATCACTTGGTGATTTTGTCGCTGCACATTTCTGCAGACAGCAAGGAGGATATGGGATGAAAAAGTGAAAGGTGATTACAGAGTGCATGAGCTCCTTCTCCAGAGAAGCAGAATAACAAGTGCTTCCCTCCAGGTGAGAGACAAGCTGCAGAACATACAAGTCCTCCAGGTTGTTCTTCACCTGTGTGCAGACCTCCTGCATAAGTCATTTTAACACTTAAGGACTGGTTAGACCTTGTGCTGTCTTCTGCTGTCAGGCAGATCCCTCCTTCAGTGAGCCTTCAGCAGATGACAACACATGATGATAAGGAACACTGACAATAAACCACACAGAAGCAATTAAGTTCCATGACAAGAACGATACAGCATGTGAATCATGAAGCAACACTTTGACATAAGTATTCAAAAAAATCCTCCTCCAGAGGGCATTCAGAGCAGCAGCTGGACCAGGCTCTTGTTCCAACAACTCCAACAAAGTTTCTTGTTCTTCCTTTCCCAAATAAAAATGCTGCTGAAACAGAGGACTGGCCTTAGGGAACTGAAGACCCACCTTAAGCCTATTCAGGGATTTTCCTATCTCAGTGCTCAATTGCTTTATTGTTTTCCCTCCCTCTGCAGACTGCACTGAAAAATGTTGATCCAGCACAGCATTCCAGGGCAAAACAGGTACAAGCATAAGGTGCATTGTATCTAATGCCACCCTTCCCCCAAATCTTGGAAAAAATAAACAAAAATGCATCATAACCAGAACTAGAAGACTGAAAATTTTTATTTGTACTTAGCACATACAGGACAGATGGAACCAAATATTAAAAGATAGCATTTGTAAACAAACACATTTCATAAAAAGCTATCTACTGTCAAATTTGCCTTTTTTTTGTGGAAAAAAAATTCATAGTTATAGCCATTTATGTGTAGTTATCAAAATCAAGTTTAAAAACTACTTCATTTTTAAAAATAGCCCAGATGAAGACTCATTTGTCCCAAGGACTTCAGACACACCACGAATGTAAGGCCTAATTAAAACAAAAGCAGGAGCAAAGATGGCACTATGATTTCCAGTTAAAAACAAACAAACAAACAAACACACAAACAAAAAAAAAAATACCCAAACAAAACCCCCCAAACCAAATAAAAACTGAAACAACCCAAAACTGGCAAGTAGTTAAAACATCAACCAAGTCTCTTCAAAGACCTAGGTTTGTAAAACACACATCCAGCTTTGCAAAAGTCTACCTTTAAAAAAAAAGAATACATCTATTTCACTGCCCCATCCTCATCTTGCAGTGTGGGCCAGCTACAAGCTGCGTTTTTGAATCCACTCACAGAAAAGTTACCAGTAGGTAGTTTTTATGTGATTGTATAGTTCACTTCCATAATCATATTAAAAATAGGAAGACAGCAGCACCCTTTTAGCAAGGATTCTTTTTTAACATTCTTGCCTTTACAGCAGCAGGGTTTTGGGGAATGCCTATTAATATCACAAGTAAAAACAAACAAACAAAAAAAGGAATACACATACTGCATGAAGTTTATTATAGTGCTCTTTCCCTATGCTTGTTCTCACAAGCACCTCTATTTTTGCTGCAGAACACAAAAATTAAAAGCAAATGACAGCCAAATCTATGACTACTTCAGCAGGCTCCCTTTGTTGGTGGTCCACAAGTTATTTCCATTGTGTGAATTCCGTTTTTCCCTCCCTCCAACATCCTACTGGCACGTCAACAAAAAAAGTTTCTCAAACTTCATCTATGAATTTCAGTCAAAAGAAACAAAAATAATATAAATAAGGTGCAAATGGCTGATTTTCAACAGCAGGCAGAGGGGCACAGATTCAGTACTACAGAAGAATGTAAATCCCCAGAAACAGGTCTGGGTCTCAGGCACTGAAAATTCTTACCAGCTTTCACGAAAGGCTTTTCAAGATCTGTTACCAAAGACACAGAAAAATCCTTTTCATGAGAATGTCCATGAACACTAAACCAAGGATGGATGCACAATCAAAGACACACATTTTATGCACAAGCCACTTTGAATATTCTGCAGACAGACAAGGACCATGGGATGCAATGATCATCTAAGGTGGCAGGTGAAATGAAGATGGCTGCTTTTCAGAGAGTCGTCATGAGTTTATCTTGGTACATCATGCTTTGGACTCCTCCTAAATTCTTCTGGTTTTGTTCCTGGATATACTGTAAATTGCTGTCCTCTCCACTTGTAAGGGGTATCCAGTATGGCCTGTCATCGTGATAGGGTGGCCTGTACCATTCGCAGTTATTGGTTAGTGAGAGATGGAAATAAACTTGTGAGTGCTACACAGTACCATGAATTCATCCAGCAAGTGCTAAGCATGCATAGGGTGTGATAGGCAGCTAGTGGTACAGGAAGGAAAGGATGACAGACTTATAGGTCTGATGCAGAACCCACCGAAGCAAATGGGAATCAATTACAGCTGATCTCAAAAGGCTTTGACTCAGAGCCCCAACATTAAAAACTCTCTGTTTTAAAGCCTGCTGTGCATCAGTGCCCCTGAATCCCAGAGGGATGGTAGGGAAAGGCTACAGGAAACTTAAATGCATACAACTCATTAGTAAAATAAACCATACATATCATGCAAAAAGTTGAGCTCGTGAGAATATATCCTTAAGGTCTTAAAAAAAAGAAAAATTAGGAAATGTAAGTCTATTAAGAACGCAACTTGCTCTTCTGTAAGTATTGCCATTGTTCATCATGGGTGTGGTTAATTACACTGAAGCAGTCTGTAAGTTACATAGTCACATTTTGTTAAGGTGGACAAGGAGCAATGGATGGAAGCTGCAGCACAGGAGGTTCCTCCTCAAACACACGGTACAAGACCACTTGAACAGGCTGCCCAGAGAAGTTGTGGAGTCTCCTTCTCTGGAGACTTTCAAGGCCTGTATGGATGTGTTCCTGTGACCTGAGCTATGGTCCTGCTCTGGCAGGGGGGTTGGACTCGATGACCTCTTTGGGTCCCTTCCAACCCCTGACATCCTGTGGTCCTGTGAACACCTAGACTCTCTCTCTAGTGCAGGTATTTCTGTGACTGTGTAGTGAAACTTGTGAAGTATTACGAGGAAAAATATTTTTTCCTTATTTGTTCATTACTTATTGTTACTTAGAGACATGAACCTTAACCACTCTTACAATGTGTCCTGAATCATGGGTGGGGAGGTAGGAAAGTGGGGATAAATAAACAAAAAATGGAATAGTCTGTAGGATGCGTGAGTCCTGGATGTGTTTAAAGGTTCTTTAGACATGGTGCTTGGGGCTATGGTTTAGGGGTGAACCTTGTAGAGTAGGGTTCTGGGTTGGACCTGGTGATCCTGAGGGGCTTTTCCAACCTGAATGTTTCTGTGAGTCTGTGAAACCACAGTATTTAGGATTCCCATATTACCAAACTGAAGTTACACTTTTTGTTTTGGTAATTTCTCTTTATGCTAGTGCAAATACAAGCAGGTTAAGACTTTACCTTCCTTTGGAGATACTCTTGAGTTATATACTGATGACTGTTAACTGGAAGTAATTTTGTAAGAAGACTGAAAAGCAACTACAAACCATTTCAATGGATGGATTTTACGAAGACTGAGACACAATTCCACATTCTCTTTCATAAATTATTCAACACAAAACACACATAACATGTATTTATTGCACATGTAATTTAATTTCAGCCCTTGGTTCATTCTGGACATGGATGTCCAACAGAAAGAATTTCCTGCATCTGTGCTTTGATCATAGTCAGATGGATTAAGCTTTCTCATATCAAACTCTTCAAGAGGTTAAATGTCAGCCCTTCCACTCTGACTCCAAGTTAGAATAACTTAAAGTTTCCACTTGAATTACCTATTTAAAAGTGACTACCTAACTGGGACAAAAATTCTGATCACCTTTTCTACCAAGCTTGCACAACTGAGTTTTTAAGTACATTTTTTTAGCCTCACAGACCTAGCTATAAAAAACAACACTGTTCACATTTCCCTGACCTTAATCTTTGCCCAGGCAGTGGAAGGGTTGCCTACACAGACTACAATCCATTATTGTGCTTATTTCTAATACCACTCTGCTCCAGGGTGAACTGTTTGACTTTAAATGTTACAAGAGTAGTATCATAAATAAAGGAATCTTTATAAAAATTTCAGCAACCCCCTCAAATGATTTATAAGATCATTAACCTCTCTTGGCAATCTCTCTTTTGTAATGCTAAATCACACATTTTTAACTGCACACAATTAAACAGAAAAGTAAACCCTAAACCCAGGAAGAATCTTGAATATCAAGTACAGGTCAAGTTAATTACCCAATTTAAAGTCTGTTTCTAGCATAAATTCAGTATCTACTTTTACTGCTGCACGCTAGGAGTTTTGAGATGACAACAAGTATGGCTGCTTCTCTGACTAGTAAGTATTTCTAATGACATACTTGCCTTTATTTTGCATTCCTAGACTTAAACTTGGACCAAATTATCTTTTCATCCATTTTAAGATGATCAGACTCATCTCCAGAGCCTGCCTACACTAAGAACAAAATTTATGTAACCTGAGGTCAGAATATAGCAGAACTTAAGTTGAACAGGAACGATGGTTCCTGTCCTGACATTTTCCAGTCAAGACAAGAATTATTTGTCTAAAAAGCTAAATAACCTAAAAAAAGGTTATTTTTTAATCTGTGGATAAAACGGCAGCTGATTTTTATCATGTGTGCACAGACACATACCCACCAGCAGGTGCATGCCTCCCCTGTGCATTCCAACAAGCTGGCTCTAATTTGAATTGAGTTTGATCCTAAATTTCTTTTCACTGAATTTGTCTCATTCCTAGCTACAACATAAAAGGTAGTAGTGTAGCACTTACAGGAATATTTTTGTGCAACAGTTCTCAACAACTCAGTGTCCTAATTTCATTACCATTAATTTTATTTTGCCATATACATTTCTGAAAAAGATGCAAAAAGTGCTGCAAGAAGCTGTTCACTCATAACTTAAGTTTATCCTAAAAGGAGTTTTGTTTTTTTTTTTTCTGTCTTAAGAAATCAATACTGATCAAATTGCCATTAGTTTTATAGAAGCCACTGATCATCTTCTCCATCCAATTTATTCCCTATAGAAATACACTGAAGCTGTATTTCAAATTCTGAATCAAAACCATATTTTTTTCAGGTTGATTTATCAAGGAGATTATGACATTCCAATGCAAAATTTAAACAGAAATTATTTAATACTGCCTCTAAATCACGAGATTAGATGTGATTTAGAAACTCAAACTTGTGCAGAAAATTAACCCATATCTGCACCAAAGCTTTCTGCCAACAGATTAAGAAAGAAGTAATTATCATTTTTCACAAAGTGAAGACTGCTTACCTCATATTCACAGGTGTGTGTGGATGCCAGTGTGGCTGACCAGGATGTATATTAGCATGATACTGTGGCTGCAAGTGAAAACATTGAACCTGGTTAATGAAATCATATAAAAACTCCCTAATAACTTTACTCTTCTATTTGCCTGGGGTCACGAGGAACATGCTCCTCACTGTTCAGACCTTATCCCATGCCACTGAGCATACACATCAGACCTCTTGGCAATGGACTTGCTTGTTAGGGCACAGCCATGGGAAAATAAAAAGAGAATTGCTATTTCTGGCACATCAAAAGAATGTAAAGTTTTAATCAAAGGTGGAGAATGAGAAAGGTTGCTATTATAATTGCAGTCTTCAGAAGGCCACCTACCTTGGTGGCAACATTTCTCTCTCATGTCAATATATATAATAATGAAGAGGTGATTGGGTACAACCAGCACGGCTTCACCAAGGGCAAAGCATGCCTGACAAACCTGGTGGCCTTCTATGACAAGGTCACATCATCAACTGACAACTCAAACTTCTGTCGTGGCCTTCCAGTATCTTAAGGGGGCCTACAAGAAAGTTGGGGAGGGACTTTTTAGGGTCAGGTAATGATAGGACTAGGGGGAATGGAACAGAAAATAGAAACGGGCAGATTCAGATTGGATGTTAGGAAGAAGTTCTTCCCCATGAGGGTGGTGAGACACTGGAAGAGGTTGCCCAGGGAGGTGGTGGAAGCCTCATCCCTGGAGGTTTTTGCAGCCAGGCTGGATGTGGCTGTGAGCAACCTGCTGTAGTGTGAGGTGTCCCTGCCCATGGGAGGGGGGTTGGAACTGGCTGATCCTTGTGGTTCCTTCCAACCCTAACAATTCTAGGATTCTTTGGACCTTGAAGAAGAACTGTGAAACAAAAACACTAGTGAAGCTTTTAATAAAAACACATGCTAAGACTTAAGTTCTCATGCACACAGTTTGGATGAAGGTACAGCTTGCTTCACCAGCAACACTGACTGCTAGTACCACAGATGAAAAAGGGGTAAGTTTTTTCCCTGAAGTGTATAAAGGAGCTTGCTGAAGAAAGAACCAACAAACAAACATTTGATTAGCAATTAACTCCTTAAATGTTGTGATGAGGGAGATAGTTGAAACTCTGAACCTGTCCAAGGATCATCCAGTGTAAGAGGCTGCTCTAGACAACAGCTTATTCACAAAGCAGTCTCCAGTGGGCATATTTGCAGTCCTGAAGGCTTTCATCTTTCCTTCTCTTTCTCAGGGAAAGAGAAGGAAAGAAGGTGGCAAACAGAGGGTATTCAGCTTGCAGAGTGTCCAAGAACACAGAGGAACACACTCTCTCCAGCTTCCTTTTAACTCCCAATGTGATGCTGTTTATTTCTGAAACCCCTCAGAGAGTCTCACCTTAGAGTAAGAAGAAGTAGCTGTACTAATTAGAGACAGCAAAAATAGGAACATGACAATATTCTCCTTAACAACTGTTATGATCTTACCTGGTAGTTATGGACTTCAGGTGTATTTTTAGCACTGAGGAAGGCAAAAAAAAAATAAAATTAGCCATATTGATTATGCAAAAGCTATGTCAACAAGAAAGCTGGGGAGGGACTTTTTAGAACATCAGGTAGTGACAGGACTAGGGGGAATGGAACAAAGCTGGAAGTGGGGAGATTCAGGCTGGACGTGAGGAAGAAGTTCTTCCCCATGAGAGTGGTGAGAGCCTGGAATGGGTTGTCCAGGGAGGTGGTTGAGGCCCCATCCCTGGAGGTGTTTAAGGCCAGGCTGGATGAGGCTCTGGCCAGCCTGATCTAGTGTGAGGTGTCCCTGGCCATGGCAGGGGGGTTGGAACTAGATGATCCTTGTGGTCCCTTCCAACCCTGACTGATTCTATGATCCTGTTTCCTATACTTCAGGGTTTTACTTCAGGGTAACTTCAGGGAAGTATTACAGTGAAGTAAAATTCATACTCTTAAGGACATGAGTATTTTATTCAAGGTATACGCCATAGCAATTACAGTGCACCAAAGAGGGGTGCAAAATGTTTTTCTTCATTTTACATTTATGAAACAACAGAATCACAGAATTATTGAGGCTGGAAAAGACCTCATCAAGTCCAGCCTATGACCTAACACCACCACATCAGCTAAACCATGCCACCAAGTGCCACATCCAATCTTTTCTTAAAGACCTCCAGTGATGGTGACTCCACCACCTCCCTGGGCAGTCCATCCCAGTGCCTAATCAGCCTTTCTGTGAGGAAGTGCTTCCTAATATCCAACTCAAACCTGCCCTGCCACAGCTTCAGGCCATGCCCTCTTGTCCTGTCTCAAGCTGCCTGGGAGAAGAGCCTGACCCCCACCTGACTATAACTTCCTTTTAGGTAGTTGTAGAGAGTGACAAGGCCCCCTTTCAAGGTCTCCTTTCAACATTTATGTCAGTCTCAACATTTATGAAATAACATTAGATAAGTTAGTATAATAGCAGTGCACAGAAAGGAAATCTTTCACTTTAGTCTCATCTCAAACACAAAAAGCAAAAAAAAAAAAAGTAAAAAAAGGAAGCACTAGAATGTCATAGGGCAGTCTCTACAAAGACTCTGATGCTGCATGAGACATCCCAAAACAATTAATCCCACACCAGAGATTTTGTTTCAACAAAAGGTCTTCAGACCAATGTTAGAAGTGGTCTTCAGAATCCTTTTTGCTTGCTCAAACAACAGCAACTGAGAGGTAGAGAGATCTTGGAGAGTTACTTACCACAGTTGTGCTGCCTTCACTGGATTGTTTGCTTAAAAAGAAAGAAACAAAAAAAAAAAAAAAAAAAAACCTTAAGGTAAGTGAAAAAAACCCTTATAACTTGTGAAATATCAGTCATTTTACAGCTATTTTGGTTGGGATGTGACACAACAGCTGAAGAAAATCCTCACAGACATATTTGCACAAATACATAAGAATTACAAGCGCTGTGCTTCCTGCAATTCCTGTGTGAGTACAGCAAGTATGAGGCAGGGGACAAACCTCCCTCTGCTCCTCCAAGACTCAAAGTCCATCAAAGATGACAGCAAACAGAAGTATTCTTCCTAAATGTCACAAAAGAAGGACTTCTGGCTGAGTAAGTTCTGCACAAACAGAACACTACTTCTCTCATCTTGCTGTAGCTACCATGTCAGTACCATTGAGTCCCTTGGAAGTAAGAATCTACCTCTTGCAAAAACTTTGCATTTTACAGAAACCAGAGTATTCCTGAAGCTGCCAGTGGCCCTTGTCTTATTATAGTGAACAATGGTAGACTAAAACGCCCATAAACAGGGAACAGAGGAAGGCATTGAGGAATCTTGTGCAACAAGGCCTTGGCTTATGCTTTGGACAGGCTGGAAAGAAGAGTGAAGAAGGCAGTTGAGTAACTTAGATGTATCATTTCTTCTTCTTTACAAACAGCATTATTTTTCAAGAGCATTGAAAAACTGCTGAGTGATACAGCTGAAAATTCAAGTCTGCTGAATGCAGAAAGTGGATGACAAATGCAATGAGACACTGTAGAACCTCGAACAGACTGAGCTAGGAGAGAATGCAACGCTTGAGGACTGCCACTAGGTACAGGTCTTAATGACCAAGAGATGTGTGAAAGACAATAACCTGAAGGGAGTTTTCAGACTAAGTAAACACACTGTTAAACCCTCTTGGAGGGAAGTATCTGGGTATGATAGAAGTTCTGCCTGTCTTCTATGCACAGAGAACTAAACTGAGAATAAGCTACACTTACTCTCTTCTCTCTGATCTCACAGACCTAAGTATGGAAGCATTAAAACCCAAGGTATAAACCAGCAGGTCTGAAAGATCCTGTTATTGTAAAACCAGAGTTAAAATAATCCATTCTTCTACTTATGAAATCATCTCCACTTACCATTTGACTCTGCTGTATCTCACTGTATTTAACAAACTAAATCATTATGCATTTCCATAAAAAGCTGACATGTACAACGGAAGGAGGGGGTGGGTTTAAAGCTTCTAGAAAGCATCTTTGCCTGCCAGTCTTTTTGCCCTGGGCCAGGGAGGTGATTCTCCCCCTCTGCTCAGCTCTGCTGAGACCATACCTGGAGTACTGCATGCAGTTCTGGAGCCTCTACTACAAGAGGGCTATGGACATGCTGGAAGGTGTCCAGAGAAGGGCCACCAGGATGAGCAGAGGGCTGGAGCACCTCTCCTATGAGGACAGACTGAGAGAGTTGGGGCTGTTCAGTCTGGAGAAGAGAAGGCTCCGAGGTGACCTTCTTGTGGCCTTCCAGTACCTGAAGGGGGCTGGAAGTGGGGAGATTCAGGCTGGATGTAAGGAGGAAGCTCTTCCCCATGAAAGTGGTGAGAGCCTGGAATGGGTTGTCCAGGGAGGTGGTTGAGGCCCCATCCCTGGAGGTGCTTAAGGCCAGGCTGGATGAGGCTCTGGCCAGCCTGATGTAGTGTGAGGTGTCCCTGGCCATGGCAGGGGGGTTGGATCCAGATGATCCTTGTGGTCCCTTGCAACCCTGACTGATTCTATTATTCTATAATGCCAGGAGTACTTTTCGTGGAATTGACTGAGGCTGATATTCTAGGAATGCAAAGACATCCTAAGGGAATGTCAGCACACCCTGCTGCATAGAGCAGCTCTGTCTCCAGACTCAAATGGTACATCATTTAAAGGTGGTTGTCATGTAATGCTTGTTTCCTAGGTTTTTCCACATGGAAGAAAAATCTCAGCTTGTAACAGTGTGAGAGCTGAAATCCCTGTCCCACACCAACAATGACCAGGCTAGCTCAGTCTGGAAGCAAATGAAAGCTGTATTTACAAGCAAAACTATAATCTATGATGAAATGCAATGAATATGTACAAATAGACACTACTCACAACATTTACAAATATGTGCAATCAACAGAAAAGCACAACCAAGCTCCCTTCTCTTTCCCCAAGGGGCCTTCCCCAAGGGGCCTCCCCCCCCCAGCCAGAAGGAATCCCCCCAGACCCCCCTGGCAGAAGGCAGAGAGTCAAGAAGCAGAGAGGCTGTTAGACTTAGCTTGTCAAGGTCAGTCTGTTACCTTCAGCCAGAGAAGAAGCAGCAGCCAGACAGAAGCTGAGACTGCCCCAACTCCCCAACCTTGTTTTGAGTAGTGATTCTTAAACATTTCTCTCTCTCCAATGGAAGTGTTTAGAACAATCATTATTTTGCTTTTTTACACCCAAGAGTGAGTTATTTACATTCTTTCATGTTCTCTGCTCGAACTTTGTGAAGAAAAATTAAAAAACCCATCTTATAACCATCACACAGCTTAAGCTCTGAAGGACAAATGGCGAAACCACAAAGGAAAACAACTCCTTGTCATTCCATTTCAACTCCCAAGGAAAGCCAGTTAAGGTCAGAGTCTAGATAGGTGAGTAACAGCCAGGAAAGCAGCAATAACTGCACATTGAGACTGCTCAGTGACCCTGAAACTATCTTGCCAGATAAGCAAGCTGGCAAGGCTTTTGTACACTGAACCACTTTACAGGACAAATGCACTTCCTTAAAGAAAACGTTCCATGCTTTCCCACGTTTAGTTTGATGCAACCTTTCTTTTCTCCTCAGCAGGGCAAGAAAGTAAACCATAAGAATCTCCTTCTCCACAGATGGGCGATAGACAAATTAAGACCAGACAGAAATGAAAAACAGCAGATGCCAACAAGAGACTGACTCTGGAGGAAAAAAAAAAAAACAAACTCCACATACATTCTTGTTTTTCGGGTGTCACAATACATTTTTATTTTTATACTGTGGTACTGTGATGATTTTAAGACTGTCTTTAATTTTTCTGGTCACAAAGTTCGAGCTGAAAAGTGAAAGAATGTAAATAAATCACTATTGGGTGTAAGAAAGCAAAATGATGATTATTCTAAACACTTCCATTAGAAAGAGAGAGAGAAATGTTTACAAATCACTACTCAAAACAAGGTCGAGCAGTCAGGCAGTCTCGCAGTCTGTCTTCTCTCAGTCTGCCTCCTGCTTCTTTTCTGGCTGAAGATGACACAACTGATACTAATACTGACCTTGACAAGCTAAGTCTAACTAACCTCTCTCTGCTTCTTGGCTTTCTTTCCTTTTGCCTGCTCTGGGAGGTGGGGAGGAGAAGAAGCATGCCCCCCCACCTCTTGGGGGGCCCAAGGGGCTTGGTTGTGTTTTTCTGTTGATTGTACATATTTGTAAATGTTGTGAATAGTGTACATTCGTACATATTCATTGCATTTCATCACAGATTGTAGTTTTACCTGTAAATACAGCTTTCATTTGCTTCCAGACTGAGCTAGCCTGGTCATTGTCAGTGTGGGAGGGGGATTTCAGCTCTCACACTGTAACAGCTAATTAGAAACCCTGATAGCATTGTGCATGTTTAGCCTGCAGTAGGTCTGAAATGCTGAGAAACTACATTGCCAGTGACTGTTAAAAGGCAAAGGCAATTTTCACTACAAAGCTATGTGGCCAGCAACTACAACCTTAGATCACAGATGTAGGTTTGAAAAATTAAGAGCAGTTCAAGCGTAAGAAGACCAAGCAGAACATACTGAGCTAGCCTGCTCCAGGAAATGCTAAGGAGAGGAAATGCTGATGCCATCAGAGCAGTATCAGGCCTGTAAAGCAGAGGATTGCTAGCTACAATGCATCCTGAGGAGAGGGACTTGGGGGTGCTAGTGGATAAGAAGCTCAACATGAGCTGTCAATGTGGACTTGCAGCCCAGAAAGCCAACCAGAGCCTGGGCTGCATCAAGAGAAGTGTGGCCAGCAGGTCAAGGGAGGTGATTCTCCCCCTCAGCTCTGCTCTGGTGAGACCCCACCTGGAGTACTGAATCCACTTCTGGAGCCCCTATTACAAGAGGGATATGGACATGCTGGAAGGTGTCCAGAGAAGGGCCACCAGGATGATCAGAGGGCTGATGAGGACAGACTGAGAGAGTTGGGGCTGTTCAGTCTGGAGAAGAGAAGGCTCCGAGGTGACCTTCTTGTGGCCTTCCAGTATCTGAAGGGGGCTACAAGAAAGCTGGGGAGGGACTTTTTAGGTATCAGGTAGTGATAGGACTAGGGGGAATGGAATAAAGCTGGAATTGGAGAGATTCAGACTGGATGTGAGGAAGAAGTTCTTCCCTGTGAGAGTAATGAGACCCTGGAATGGGTTGTCCAGGGAGATGGTTGAGGCCCCATCCCTGGAGGTGGATGTGGCTCTGGCCAGCCTGATTTAGTGTGAGGTGTCCCTGGCCATGGCAGGGGGGTTGGAACTGGATGATCCTTGTGGTCCCTTCCAACCCTGACTGATTCTGTAATTCTATGATTCTATGATTTTATTAACTTACTAGATGCTAAAACCTGGTGTCTGTGACCATGAGATCACAGCAGTCCACGCTGCAAAAATATTTGGTGTATTGCTTTCTTCAGAAAAAGACAGGTACAGATTTTATGCTTGACTGTGTTACTCATATGGGTTAACAGGCAACTTGTGTGGCTGGTTGGGTGAACACAGGCACACTCACTTACCCTTAAAGGTTGAATGCCTTCGAGAGGGATATCTCTTGCTGGGCCTCCTTTCAAACGTACTGGTCCTGCGTAGCCTCGTCCCGTGTGTCGCTTGGTACTCCGTTCGCCCGCTTTAAAGCACACAAAGAAAGTCAGTCAGTGCCGGCCGCGGGCCGCTGCGCCCGCCACTGCCTGAGAACACAGACACGTCGCTGCTGCTCTGATCAGTACCTGAATCTGAAGCGTGATCCCAGCCTTATCAAGTCGGATCGACTGGATTTACCACTCGCCGGGGCTCGCAGTCTGAAGAAGGCGTGGTGCTCCACCGCGCACTTCCACAAGTGCTTGCAGGTTTTGGCGCTGTCTAACCGGAAAACAAACGTGTGCTCTTGCTCCCTGCCCTAAATGCAGAAACAAAAGCTTTGGAAGTGGGCGTGCACGACGTTGCTGTCCTTTGCAGGAGAAATACAGCCTGGGCCAACAGTGTGCTGAGGCTTCCTTGTATTATTACCAGCTTGAGCACACACCACACTTTGTTGGATCAGGTCCAAGTAACAGGAGAAAGTTACCTGTTCATCATCTTCTACAACCACAAACGTTAGTTTGCTCTTTTTAAAGTCCATTTTTGTGATTTTAGGCCTAAACACAAGAAGCAGAAAGAAAATTAATGGAAAGGTGGTATTTGGTATTCTGGGTGTGCTGGGTTACACCCACCCTTGATGGGGGCTGAAAAGAACCTAGCCCCCAGGTGGACAAAAGAAACTTTGAGCCAGGTGAGCAGAGAGAGAGACTTGGTTTTTTTCCCCCTCTCAGGAGGAGGGGTCCCCTTGGGTCAAAGGTGGTCTATTCCACTCCCCCTTCCTGTCCAGCAAGCCTATAAAAAGGCTTTTTCCCCTGCACATCAACTGCTCGACAGAAGGGCCCCCACTGCTCCTGCTTCCTGCATCCACCACGTGGTCCTCCATGCTGCATCCACATTTCCTAAAGAACTGAATCCATTTGCATCGAGGGAATCCAATGCCAGCTGGGCCTCGTTTTGTATATTTTTCTATTTACCCTTCACCTTATACCTTTGTAACCTTCCCTGTTACTGCTATATAAATATACTTTGTTTAAAAATTACCTTTTTTTACTTCCAAACCGGTTCCAGACAATTTTTCTTTCGTGATCTTACCTCTCCTTTCTCCTGCCTAATTTGCTTTACCTTGCTGGGAAAGGGAGAGGGGGGGAAGGAATAAGAATCTAAATCTGTTACCATTTGGGCTTTTGGACTCCAGGTAAAGCCTTAAACCACTACACTGGGAGAATCCCCCAAAACGTACAGGGGATTTTTAATCCTCAAACACTTCTAGAATTGTGCAGTTTCCTGGAAGTGTGACTATTTTTCAACTAATGTTTTGTATTCTAACCAGGCTCATTTACCTTCAGATTTCACCTTTATATTTTAACCTTGTAGACTCAGTCTGCATGACAAAAGATAGTCAAGGTCTCATTACGTAAAGGAGAAAGATCTTTAACATTTTAGCATTTTAAACCAAAGGAATATAGCACAAAACCAAATTACCAAAAGAACAAGCCTATTTTGTTGGCTCCTTCAAAGATCAATATTCCTGTTGGTGTCAGTCCAAGAGCATATTCACAACCATCTCTTCCCTGCAAGCAAGCACAGAATCAATAATAGATAATGTCATTAGAAGTGCAAATTTCATCAATGTGTCAAAATCCATAGGCTTTCAACTAAGCAAGTTTCACAGGTTTTTCCCTTTTTTAGCATTACAGAGCAGGAGAATATGCAGCTGTACCAGGTGCAAACTGGCAGGATTTTGAAGCAGGAGGCTGCAGGGTGTGGGAGGAGGCCCTGTGCTGCCCCACATGACTCTGATGCTTGTGGAAACTGCTCTGCATCAAGACTGCACCCAGAGGAGTGCTCTTAAACTCAGGTGAGCCCACACTTTGGTTCACCTGTGTTTAAGAGCAAACAGCAGCTGCCAGGGGAAGAAGACACCAAAGGGAAAACCTGAGGGATATGTGAAAACAAATGTGGAAAGGGACACATGGCTGGAGATACACTTTTGGGAGGAAGCTTGCAAAAGGGAGATACTTCTAAGGGATCATGGTCCACAAGGCAATTCACACCACAACAAGGACACCCCTGAGGGACTAAGCCACACCAGGGCAGGGACCACATATTAATAAAATAAATGGATCTTACCTTAACTACATGCATATCTACACCATACATTTCTAGCCATTTAGCTTTGTTCAAGTAGCACAATTCAGCCTGAGCCGGGCTCTTTCCCCTAAGAACATAAAATTTATTTAAGCTTTATGGCATGATGGTTTTGTCCATCTTGAAAGTTTTACAATTCATTCCTCTAACCCTTGTCTTTGGTCCTTTGAGTTTAGTGACACTTAATGGTATCTAAAGCTTAGCTTATGTTTTTACACTCTTCCCTTCAAATGCAAATGAATCAGAGGGATGAAAACTGAAAAAGATCTGAAATTGCCAGTAAGAATGAAAGTTCAGGTAAGACAGCATCACTGAAGTCTATCATATTTAACAACAAAAGACAGCAAAAAGACTTTGCTACCACCCTGAGCACAAACCTTTATGTGGGCATGTGCAAAAGGAGGAGAGAATTTTTTAAATATAAACTGGAGAAAGATATGACTGCACAAAATATTATCAAATGATCTAAAGAAAAAAAACAACAAAAAAGTAAAACTCACTCCACCAACCTTTCCTAAATTGCTGCTTGCCATTTCTAGGGGAGGGGAGGGCTCAAGGCATATTTACAATACTTCTCAACTGACAAACATAATAACCGTTTCATGTCTGCTGAGGGGGTTCCTGTGGACATATTTGACTCTGGAAGAGAAGAAAACCTCCTGTTGCTTGAGACACCACTGCCACATAGGTATCCTACCTGCACTCTTTCCATTTCTGAAAAATGTCAAATTCCATGGCTTCAGTCTGGTTTGGTGCAAACCTGAATTCAGACACGAGTTCTGGTGTGTGCTCTGGGAGCTCGCACTCTCCCAGTTCAGCTGCAATCAATGAATCGGAAAGTTAAACCCAGAAACATTTCATTGCATAACCTCCACAAAGACAATGATAGCTTCTAAGTATGCTGTAAAAGAATGCACTTGTGCCAGAAGTCTAACTATTCCCCCCCCATTCCAAGAAACTCGAAACATAGTTTACAGCAAAAGTCAAAGGGATTTGCAGGAGCAGTATCACAGTCGATCAGAGGTTGGAAGGGACCTCCAGAGAGCATCAGGTCCAACCCCCCTGCCACAGCAGGATCACTTAGGGGAGTCTGCACAAGAACCTGGAAGGTGGGTTTGGAAAGTCTCCTGAGAAGGAGACTCCACAACCCCCCTGGGCAGCCTGTTCCAGGGCTCTGTCACCCTCACTATAAAGAAGTTTCTCCTCCTGTTGAGCTGAAATCTTCTATGTTCTAGTTTGAACCCATTGTTCCTTGTCTTATTACTGTGCACCACCCAAAAGAGCCTGGCCCCCTCCACTTGACACCCACCCCTCAGATATTGATAGACATTGATCAGATCCCCTCTCAGTCTTCTCTTCTCCAGACTAAACAGCCCCAGGGCTCTCAGTCTCTCTTCACAGGGGAGATGCTCAAGTCCCCTAAGCATCCTCCTGGCTCTCCCTTGGATTCTCTCCAGCAGGTCTCTGTCTCTCTTGAACTGGGGAGCCCCAAACTGGACACAGGATTGCAGGTGTGGTCTCAGCAGGGCAGAGTAGAGAGGGAGAAGAACTTCCCTAGCCCTGCTGGACACACCTTTCTTGATGCACCCCAGGATCCCATTGGCTCTCTTGGCCACAAGAGCACATTGTTGTTCCATGGAGAACTTGCTGTCCACCAGCACTCCAAGGTCTTTTTCTGTGGAGCTGCTTTCCAGCAGGGCAGCCCCTAACCTGTCCTGGTGCCTGTGTAAGGTTATTATACAGAATTCTAATATCCAAGAATGTTGGCACTAAGCCAGCCTAACTAAAGCCACTTCTTCAGATTTTTTTTAGCATTTAAAGAAAATAAAGCTTCCATTGAAAAAAAGAATAATAATTTAAAAATTTTTAAAAATTTAAAAATTCTGAAAGTAATGTTTCAGGAGAGGTTACTTAGAAACTTCCATTATAATGAGGTCATTATTTTGATTCCAAAGCACTTCCCCTTCTATCGCATGCTTCTTGCATCACTGTTTTGTCAATACATGAAGATAATACCTCTCAAAAAAACAGTTTTGTTTTTTTTTTTAAAACCACAGTGGTGCCTTAATATTCAGATTAAGGAATTTTTCAGGAAAGAAATACTCAAGCATTGACATAATTTAGGTGTCATTTTCTTTTTTTTTTTTTTTTTTTCCCTGCTTAGGGCCTGGTATCTTCTTTCCTAAGAGCAACAGACTTGAGTACTCTACTGAGCTCAGCAGGTGACCTTCTTGTGGCCTTCCAGTATCTGAAGGGGGCTACAAGAAAGCTGGGGAGGGACTTTTTAGGATGTCAGGTAGTGACAGGACTGAGGGGAATGGAATAAAGCTGGAAGTGGGGAGATTCAGACTGGACATGAGGAAGAAGTTCTTGCCCATGAGAGTGGTGAGAGCCTGGAATGGGTTGTCCAGGGAGGTGGTTGAGGCCCCATCCCTGGAGGTGTTTAAGGCCAGGCTGGATGAGGCTCTGGCCAGCCTGCTGTAGTATGAGGTGTCCCTGGCCATGGCAGAGGGGTTGGAACTAGATGATCCTTGTGGTCCCTTCCAACCCTGACTGATTCTATGATTCTATATGCAAGTGCTGAGCATCTCAGTAACTGACAGTCTTAACTGCTGGTGCTTTGCTCCTGGAACCTCTCAGCTATACAAAGAGACTGCAGTGTCGCTGCCTCAAGATTGAGGTAAACATCTCTGGCAGAAATATCACATGGCAGTTGGCATATGATGCGATTCCAAGCCAGGTCCTACTCAGTTGGATTTTCTTGACCAGTACTACCACAAAACGAAACCTAAACAAACCAAGCAAACAAAAAACCCCACACAACAAGCACAGAGATCGCTTGAAGAAAACATTTAACTGCCTCAGGGCTTTTTTACACGTTACACTTGCAATATTTAATTCACTCCCAGTCTTCCAAAATACATAGCAGGATGCATTAGAACACAGAAGTTCCATTCAAAATGCAATTTGTTGGCTGATACACCTACTGGGTAGCTTTGAGCACTTGAGCTTCTTTGCTCAAACATTTAGCATTCCTGAGGATATTAAACAGATTGACTTCATTTCCAGAAACTGCCTCACATTTTTTTTTCTTTTGAACAGTAATGTTCCATGACGAGTTACATTATTCTTTCTTTAAAAGATACCTCATCAATGTTTATAAATATCTGAGGGGTGGGTGTCAAGTGGAGGGGGCCAGGCTCTTTTTGGTGGTTCAGAGTGATAAGACAAGGAACAATGGGTTCAAACTTGAACCTAGAAGATTTCGCCTCAACATGAGGAGAAACTTCTTTCCAGTGAGGGTGACAGAGCCCTGGAACAGGCTGCCCACGGGGGTTGTGGAGTCTCCTTCTCTGGAGGCTATCCTAAGTGATTCTGCTTTGGCAGGAGGGGGTTGGACCTGGTGATCTCTTGAGGTGCCTTCCAACCTCTGATATACTGTGAGACTGTGATCTCAACTCTGCTGCTGCTTCGTCTGAGTTGGAAGCCTATTTAGCTTAGATGTTGCCAGGAATGACTGTCAGTCCTGTCTCCAGTATATGGAAGGGAGCCACAAACACATACATTAGTAAGGAGAACTTCAGGGTGAAAAAAAAGTCAGAAACCGAAGTTTGATATGTTGAAAATCATCTAGGAAAAATATAGGAAATTTCCTTACTATTTAACAGAGAGAAAAGGCAGGGGACACACAATATCTATGATCTTTAGCAAATCTTGCATAAACTGGGGGACATTTTTAAAAGGAACTTTCCTAGGAAGTTTTTTGAAAACTGGAAATCCATGTTTATCTGTAAATATACTGTTGATTCTTTTACACAGAAGGGAGCAAAACCAAGTTTGCACTGTGTTGCATGAAAATGTCTTATGATCAGAACTCAAAACTGGCAATCTGAGAAAAAGTCTTCCTTTTGGGTTTGACTTGTTTCAGAAGTGTGTCTGATTAAATAGAAAAGTCACTCAAGACTAATGAGGTAGCTAAAAACTTATTCTAACAGTCTGATGATCCAAGTTTGCTTATAATCTTTCTGTAGAACATCCCTAAATGAAGCATACAATCATGGCTATGCTTCACAAGTCAGCCTATACTGCAATTCAATGTTATTTGCTACAGATGTTCCTTCAACAAACCAACAATTTTTGTTTGAGAGGTGATTCACATAAAATGCCATCCTTGGAAACTGCTGCTTGAAACTAAGAAAATTACTTAAACAGAACTTCCTTGAGAAATAAAGTCTATGAAGTGCAAAAGCTGTCCTGTGAAGAAAAAGGTTTTCTTTCAGAGGACTTAAGAGTACCAATCCCTAAATAGTAATTTATAACTTTTTTTTCTTCTCTCATAGGAAAGCCACTCTCAGAGGAAAGCCAGACTAAGAGGCAGGATTGGACTTTACAGACATTTCCCCCAACTCCAAACAGTTGAAATAATGAAATAATTTTGGAGGAACGTAGTGTGATGTCACAACAGCAGAAGACTGAAACTGAAAAAATGACAGCAGAAAAGTACAAAAGTTATGTTCCCACAGACACGGTCAAAAAGTGTTGAGGTACCTAGTTGGAGACATCATAAACATGCTGGATGGCTATTTTATTACATTTATAGAGTAACCACAGGTATCAGTTACTACCCAAAATGTTGAGGCATCAGCCTATTACTCTTTGCTTGGTTCTCCCTGCTAAGGTCAGGGGTGAGCTCACCAGTGCTTTATCTTTGAAAACAGAAGCAACAAACCAAATATGGGCTTCAGATTTTCTTTATTTCAGAACGAGCAACAGAGTTTGCCTGCAGCAGTACTTTGCACATCTAACCATCAGAGCTGTGCCAGGCTGGTGCAGAAGAATAACCACTGCCTTAAGATTTGCACCTTTTGCTGTCCAGAGCTGAATTCCTAGTTCTACTCCATCTAGAATCAGTAAGTTATTTCTGCTGATGTGTTATTAAACGAAAAGACTTTGCCTAAGCACATCATGTGCCACTTCCAACCACCAGCAGAACAGGAAGAGTATTATTTACTTTGATTAATTATGCTGCTGAAATGCCTGGAATGGGCCAGTCCACTACACTTCCTTCCATAAAAAAAAAAAAAGAACTCGATTTGAGCTTCATTACACAATTTTCCTTCCCACCTGCAACACAAATCTCCTGAAATGGAATTAACGTTTTTATTAACATGTTAGCAGCAATAAATAAAGGGAAATAAAAAAAAAAAGAGATGACTTTTTCCTGTAATCAACCAAGAAAATTTAGTGTCCTAGGAATTTTTTATTTTTTTTTTTTTTATCTTGCAACCCTTGGTCCTGACACATAAGTAATCTTAGCTCTTTCTCTCGGGTACCTGGTGCCCTGTTTCCTCCTTGCCTGGTAACTACCTCCTGTGTCCAGGCCTGCAGAGGCTTGGTCTCCCAAGGACTGTCCAGGCAGCAGGAAGTCCATACACTTGAAGCTACACCTGTAGGAACCCATCTGCCACAGAGCACGTGCTGAAGGGCCAGCTGGCTCTTCAGGCTGAAGTGGCAACACTGCACAGACAACAGAGCTTGTCCCTCAGTAAATAGCTATTTGAAGTCTTTCATCCTTGGTCAGCCCCTGGCTTCCACAAAACCTTTGGCTATCCACGATTCTGAGGCTCTGCCACTTCTGGTAACTGTAGTTCAGAAGTAATGAAGGGAGAGAAGTTAGGAAAGTGAGCTCTCTCAAATTCTTCTCCCCAGATAAAGGCATGGGATTTACACACTAACAATGAGAAAGCACTAGTAACAAAGAGTGAAAAGGCACATTAAAGACAAACCTCTTTCAAAAGACTGCATACCTTGAAGACACAGAGCTGACAATTCAACTGCAGTTTCATATGGGCATTTCAGTCTTAAAAAGAGAAAGAAAAAAAATCAAGGTGTAAATAGCATGTCATTTTTTTGTCATTGAATTCCTCTTACAGTGAAGATAAGCAGAAGTCTGACATAAGAAATGAAAACATTAACTTCCACAAGCTATTAATGGTTTGAAACATACACAATTCATTTTTACTTGTATATGATTGTTTCCTTATTTGGTACATTTTAATTAGGACTAAACACATGGTATGCTCCACCTCCAAACAAGCTTGAACTAATAGCAGCAACATTAAATCAACTAAGAAACCATTTTTGATTCAACATTGTATTTCTGAACTTACCTTTTTTTTTTTTTTTTTGTGTGTGTCTTGTAATAAAAATAGAACAGGTGTGAATTTATTGACCAGGATGAGACTATAAACACTAAATCTTTTTTGCAGGGTTGATCTGTACAGAGAGTACATCCTCTACTTTAACCTACCATACTGAAAAACATAGCAAGCCCAAATTACATTTTCAAGTCATAGAAGTCAGGATACTCTTTGCTATCTTTATACATTTCCATCACCTGGTCAATCCAGCAAAGGCCTTCACTCATTCTGTTTGTCAATAATACAGTCATAATGCTCACAAAGTCATAGATTTCTGTATTCTAAAGAGAAAAAAACAAACCAAACCCATGTGGAACTGTAAATCATGTTTATGATCCGTGCATGAATATCATCAAGAATTAACATGATCATGTAGTTTAAGTAAAATTTTAGACCACTGAGGGATCATCTATTATAAATACTTTAAATTACAGCTGCAAGAGTAAAGAAGTACTTACTTCCCTGAAAGAATATCTTGTCGAAGCTGTAATACAAACAGGTACCTGACAAATAAAAATTCAGAAAGTCAAAAGCACTTCTAGCCCCAGGGCCTGGAAAAATACCCAAATCTATTGAGCAGTCACAACATTCTCATTAACTTGCTCTTAAAAAAAAGGACCTCTGGGATCACTTAGATACTCCCTGCAACCTTCAAAGTTCCTATAGTTTTCACTTAAATCAAAAACAAGAAACCATTTTTCACCTACTGGATGTGTTTAGAATCAAAGAATAGTAGGGGTTGGAAAGGACCTCCAGAGATCATCTACCCCCACCCCACTGCTAAAGCAGGTACAACTAGATCAGGTTGCACAGGAACTCATCCAGGTAGGTTTTGAAAGTCTCCAGAGAAACAGACTCCACAACCTTACTGTTAGAGATGTGCTCTGAGCACACACTACAGCAACCTGGATATTACTGACACTCCAGTGCTCTCCTGAACTCTCTTGCCCAGTTCAAGCAAGAACTGAACTAGAGACAAAACACAGATAAAGGCACAAGGGCTTCAGGGCTACTTTCTCAAACACAAATATGCATGATGTAATGGGGTTAACAGTCTCTCTGCTTCCCTCCAACACAGAAGTGAGGGAAGGTAACACAAAAACCCCTCTGGGTTGAGGTGAAGGGCTTTAGGTAATACAACACACAATTTCCTTAGCCTATTTGCAGAGAAAGCAGAGCAAAATGCAGCAAGCAACAGCCAGCAAGCTAACCCCAACTCCCCCTCCACTTCCCAGTGGAAGGGAACAATATCCCTAAACCTGGAACCCGAAAGCAGCAACCCGAACAGGAAGCCTCTCATGTTACCATCTGAACTTCAAGCCCCATAAATACTTTGCTCCAGGCAGCACTTTCATTTTGAAGCTGGCAGGAGGCATCAGATTCAACTCAACACACGGCGAAGGGGAAAAACCCAAAGTGGGCAAAAGGGAAAACTCAGACTGATTTTTCATTTAAAAGAGCAGAAAAGTTCTGAATAAAGGAACTTGGATTCTCCAGAGCCCACACAATTACTTAGAAGGCCAGGCAGGGTTTTAACAGCCTTCCAATTGTAACAGAATTTTTAGCTGTTGTCAGTCTTCGGTTCTAGGCACGCTTCATGTTTCACAACCACTCAGCATTGGTGCCTGAGGCATGCAGATGCACTCCAGGTCATGCAAGAGCTCTGTAGAGGACAGGATAGGCACAGGCAGGCTCTGCACTGCTCTGGACACTGATGGGTGAGGCTTGCAGTGGAGAGTGACTGAAGATAAGAAAGCATGAGGCACTACAGAGAGCCAACCCAGCAAATGCAGACAGAAACCTCTCCTGAAAATACAAAGGATGCTAGAAAGACAAACTGGTTTTCATCATAGAGGATGTGTTGCAAACATGGTGAAGGATGAATAGTTGGAATCAGACAGGAAAACAGAAAAGGAAGATTAAAAAGACTTCTCATGATATACCAAAGCAGAATCAGATTTATCCACCTTAGCTCTGTGTCACATCTCTGATTCACATACTTGGTTAATATTTGACTTGGCAATCAAACCTGGGATTCTGCATGCATAGATTAAGGGTAGACAAATGTATTTAGTGCTCTTATTGTTTCTGTCTGATGATTCACAGTATTATGAACCTTGCTAATTTTGCAAGAATAACCCGGGTAGCTCTTCCACAAGTGTCAGCTGGCCTGTGCAGCACCACCACTCTGCTCTGGTTGGTATGGCTTTTTCTTGGTCCTTTTCTGCAAGTAGCCTGACAAGCTCTGGCATCTCCATTGCCAATGCCCCAAACTGGCAAAATGCCTTTGAAAATTCTCCATGACACACATGTACAGACACAGTCCTCTGTTATTTTTCTAACAGAACAAACTAATCAGGTTCCCTATGAGTGCCAGAAGAAGTGCACTGGATTTCAACCTTTTTTTTTTTTTTCTTAAATGGAAAAAGCCAGGGTGTGTGAAGGGTTTCAACACTTCCCCATTACTGTGCTTATTATGGAATGTGATTTCAGCTGCACGACAGAATGGAGCCCACCAGAAAACAAGTCTCCACGAAGATAATCAAATCCCCCTCCAAACAGGCCAGTTCATGGTTACTGATGATGATTGTTTTTTCTTTCTCCTCTTCCTCTCATTCCATTTCCATTTGGAATAATTTTCAGTACATAATCTTTACTTTTTACTCAACACACTACATGGAAAATAGGACCCAGCTAGCATAAAGATTCTTAAAACCCCAGCAACAGCCAAAATTACTTTCTCCAACAACAAAAAGAGAAAAATGCAACTGTGTGCTTGCTGTAAAATTACTTTCCAGCTAATTTTCAATTTTCTTCCAATGGTTTTCTGTCAAGCTTATAATTAAAATGTTCATAATACTGAAAATTTAGCTGACTCAAGTGTTTTTCTAACTAAAATAGTCTTCTGAAATGTCACCTTTCAGCAACAATTAGATCACAAAGCATCAGAGGTTAATACTTTCAGAGGAAATGTCCTGGTCACAACAATGATCACACAAGCTCAGAAGCCCCCATCTTGTAGTGACTAGGATCATATGCTTCAGAGGATTAAGCAAGAAATCTTGGGGAAGACAGTAACAGAATTATTTGACCACAGAGAAAATATAATGCTTGTCAGTTGTGTACCCTGATGCATGGAGACTTATGTGAGATTGCAGAAAATGTTATTTCTACTAATTGAACTGCATTTTCTTTTTTTTTTTTTTTTTTTTTTTGGAGATGCCCCAGAATGATCCAGGCTTTTGGATTCTCTGAGATTTTATACTCAAGGACATAAGTGGCAGGGAGGTGTATAGGTTAATTATACCTTATATAGGAAGATGCCCTTTTATTGAATTAACACTGCTGCACTGAACTGATAATGGATGTTAATGTCAGTATCATAAGGTGATGGCAATATCAGCATCATGAAGTGATGGCAATTAACTCTTTGTTCTTGCCTCAGGCAGTGAAAAAAAAAAACAAACCCAAACATGTTTAACAGCAGACAGGAAAGGAGCCAGTAAGTACATGCCTGCAGGAAGCAGTTGAATGTAAATGTCACATGCACATGAACTATGCCAGTCAACAGTCTTGAAACACCTTAGGCTGATTGGAGCACACTGATTATTGCCAAGCAAATTAGGAGACAGAGAAAGTGCACTACATTGAGAAACAGAGCAAACAAAAAAATCACATGAAGACAGATGATTACTATAGAAAGAAAACACAGATTTTGCAGATACAAAAGATAAATAAATCCTTTTCCCCCAGGCTGTTCCTTTCCCAGTCTTCAGAATATACTCTAGATTCCACCAGAGTGCTATGAATCCAGTGAGGTGTAGTCCTCATAGCACAGAAAAAACACCCCACCAAAAAACCTCCAGGTATTCCAAGGTGACTTTTACACCTTTGCACCACCAAAACCTCATGGGGAAATGGAAGAGGTTCAATCAAACAACTGTTAATGAAGAACTCAAGCTGTCTGCCCCTTATGGCCTTTGTACCATTATTAAATCACTCCCTAGTCTCAGAACAAGTGGGACACAGCAGAGCACTGGTATTTCAGTGGGACAGGATGAAATTCTCTGAGAGGTAAGGTGGGTATCACTGATAGAGCATCTGTCTTCCAGCTGCAGCTCTCCCCACCCAATGCTTGCTTTCTCATGTAAAAACACCACAAGACAGCATGTCCTACAGACTGAATCACTTCGAGAGGCCCATGAATGTTTTTTGGAGCAAAATAAAAGATGACACTTCTCTGACAGTAGGAGAACACCTATGTCAGACAAAATGAATATCCTTAGTAAGAAAGCTCAAATCACTAGCTTACGAGTACCCACATACACTTGAGATGTCTTATTCTCACCCCTCAGCCAGTTCTTACCTTGTAAACTCCTCATGAAGGTTGTTTGGTTCTGATGAGTAGTACTTAATTCGAAAATGCAATGTATATGGAGGTCCAACTGCATGTGGGAAAAAAAGAAGTTTACACTAGTTTCAGCTGTGCTAAGGCAGAACAACAGCCACCACCTTACAACCCAAGAAGCCCAAAAGGAAATATGGTTTTCAAATTCCTTAAAGAACCAAATGTTTAACATTTTTAGATTTACACAGCATGGAATAATAATCACAAAAGATGATTATCATACTTTATGATACTCTAATCATTAGATTAATCAAACAACAGTCATTTGGCAAACATTTTTCTGCCAAGAGGTGTGCCTCACAGTAAGTTCCAGGTAGGCTGCCTACTGCCAGGGGCATGGAAAGGAGAGGGAGGGAGAGGGCAATCCTTGTTGCCAGCACAAACAGAAGTCCAAAAAAACACCCACCCAATAGTTCAGCTTTCAGTTGACACAAGCAGATGAGAAAAGGTAAGATAAATACAGTGAAGAGTGCAGGAGAGGACTCTGGAAGGACCCCATGACCACAGAAATTTAGCTAACTCCATGAAGCAGACTTGCAAGAATTGTTGTCTTCTAATGCTAGAAGGTGAATTAGGTCTGATTTTCTATGTAAGAGCTAATAAAATATTACTTAACTATCATGACACTGTGACCAATGAATGCATCTTTATCTGCCTAAGCCTCATCTTCCAGACCAACAGCCTGCTGACATAGTAAGTGCTGGAAAAATGACTTTTTCACAGCTTTCTACAGTATTCTGTAAGACCACTTCAGCACAGTACATATGTGCCTATTAATGAGCCATGTGTGCAACAACAGCTCCTAGAAGACAGGTTATAGTACAGAAGTTACAGTACCCTAGGCTGAGTTTAGACAGCACTGTTAAGGTCTGCATCAATGAGATAATGAGCCCACTGCTGGAAAAAAAACAAACCAAACCAAACCAAAAACCCAGTGAGAATATCTACCATGAAAGAGGAACTCTTCTCAGATCACCTGCTGAATGCAAGGTGAAGTACCCTATTGTGAGACTCATCAAATTGCCTTCATCTTTGGCATTCCCATGGCAGGCCAATTTCCTTTCCAAACAGGCCCTTCACATATTAAACAGACAAAACGGTGCAACTATACTGGTTGAAGGTGTTACAGGATCATTGACTTTTCACACTTTAAAGCACATGAAGAAAAGGATGAAGTTACCACAGGAAGCACACCTGTGAATCACTTAGTAACTTAAGGTAAAAGCAGTCTGTGATATGATCAGGGATAAGTTCTGGAAACAGTCTTGTTCAACATCTTTGTCGGTGCCATGGACGGTGGCACTGAGTGCACCCTCAGCAAGTTCAACGATGACACCAAGCTGTGTGGTGCAGCAGACAGGCTGGAGGGAAGGGATCCATCCAGAGGGACCTGGACAGGCTGGAGAGGTGGGCACAAGCCAACCTCATGGGGTTCAACAAGACCAAGTGCAAGGTCCTGCAACTGGGTTGAGGCAATCCCAAGCACAAATACAGGCTGGGCAGGGAGTGGCTGGAGAGCAGCCCTGAAGAAAAGAACTTGGGGGTGCTGGTGCAAGAGAAGCTCAACATGAGCCAGCAATGTGCACTTGCAGCCCAGAAAGCCAACCAGAGCCTGGGCTGCATCAAGAGAAGCATAGCCAGCAGGTCAAAGGAGGTGATTCTCCCCCTCTGCTCTGCTGAGACCCCACCTGGAGTACTGCGTCCAGTTCTGGAGCCTCTATTACAAGAGGGATATGGACATGCTGGAAGGTGTCCAGAGAAGGGATATGAGGATGAGCAGAGGGCTGGAGCACCTCTCCTATGAGGACAGACTGAGAGAGTTGGAGCTGTTCAGTCTGGAGAAGAGAAGGCTCTGAGGTGACCTTCTTGTGGCCTTCCAGTATCTGAAGGGGGCTACAAGAAAGCTGGGAAGGGACTTTTTAGGATATCAGGTAGTGACAACAGGACTGGGGGGAATGGAACAAAGCTGGAAGTGGGGAGATTCAGGCTGGATGTGAGGAAGAAGTTCTTCACCCTGGAATGCCCAGGGAGGTGGTGGAAGCTTCACCCCTGGAGGTGTTTAAGAGGCCAGGCTGGATGTGGCTCTGAGCAACCTGCTGTAGTGTGAGGTGTCCCTGCCCACGGCAGGGGGGTTGGAACTGGATGATCCTCAAGGTCCCTTCCGACCTTAACAATTCTATGATTCTATGATAAAAGGTGAGACAACTGCCAAAACATTTCCCATTGCAGCTATCTTTACTATCTGTAGTAGCAGACTGGCACACACAGGGGTGAGAACAAACTGTCCTGAAGAGCTTTGAAGAACTCCTCCACCATTTACAAATACTGTCTAGACATTTGGATACTTATTAGAAAGAAAGGCAAAGCAGCACTGAAGCAATTAAGCACCATCTCTGTAAGGTACTGCAAAGGGGCCAATTTCCCTGCAAAATGCTGTATTTTAATCTCACAGAAGCTGTATTTGCAATGGCCATAGGACAACCAATTGCTGCAGTATATTAACAAAACATCTTAGTACTGATGCTGCACTGTATCCAAGCCTGAAACCAGATTATTGCAGATCCAGGAAGAACTTGTCTGCATTAGCCCATTTCAACAAAAAAAAAAAAAACTCAGTGGCCAAACCAAATCACTCCACTCAAAGATCCCTTTGATTAAACTGCAGGTATTTCACAGAATCACAGAATTTTAGGGGTTGGAAGGGACCTCGAGAGATCATCTAGTCCAACCCCCCCTGCCAGAGCAGGATCTGTTCATTTCATTTATAAATAAAAACAAACAAACCAACCTCACCAAAACCAATACACAATGAAATATTTCCCATTTACTTGCTTAAAACCCAATCTAAACTCAAACACAAAACAAAGAGGAGACCTGCTCTGGATCAGAAGCAGTGTCAGAAACAGTGATTTGTGTCCAAGCAACCCAACTTCACAGATCAGACTGGAATTACCTGGCAACATACAATGCCTCAGGCAAACAGCCCATGCTTAATGAGGGCTGCTGAAACTGGTCTATTGCTTGCAAGTGCACTTAGACATTAAATGGTCAGGCAATTAGCCCTTTAATTAAATCTGTTCCTTAAGAAATATTTATTCCATTAAAGGCCATATTTAAACACTTCAAATCATGTTCAAATAGTCCAAGTTGAAATTCTTAAGGGAATCATAAAATAAGCAGAGACATGGTACTTACTTTTTATTTGCTTCTTAATGAATTTTGAATGGTCCAACCAGTGCTAAAAAGAAAAAAAATCCATGTTTAAAAGCAGTTCTGTGTTAAGATTTTGTTGACACAAGAATTACAGTAAAAATTCAACAGACAGAAATCTCTGGAAAGAAAGTATCAACCACATTTATTTGCCAAGCTTCTACACCTTTGCCAAAGTGTTTAATTGCACATTCACCAACTTACCTTCTTTCATGGGGGAAAGCTTGACTTATAAATACATCAGTACTGTCAGGGAAGTTTCACTCTTTCCAAGGGAAAACCTCAAAATCCAAAGACACAAAAGCAGTTGTGTAAGGAAAATACCCTTTTGTCCCCAAGTTCAACTGGCACAAAAGTGCCCCTGAAGACAGCAGGACAAATCCCTAGGTTTCATTCTCCTTGCACCTCCCTTATTTGATGGAGACCATCCAGATCCTGTGCTGTCCTGCCTTCCATTGCTCCACAGCAAAGGTTTTTCAAGATAAGGAAGACTTCATCTCTACTACCAGCATTTGGGAAATGCTGATGCAGACTCCCCTCCTCTTTTTAAATTAATGGCAAAGGATCTTGAATAGGTCTATAACAAAAGATCTTGAATAGGAAACTATAACAACAAAAAAGTATAATTCCCAGCCACGTTTATGCACTCTCTTGTTACTGCAAGTTGCATCTACAAAAGAGTAGCAATAGATTCTGGTGTAAATTTAGCTTAAATCTTTGACTGTCTCTGTGCCATGTCTTACAAAATGCTGCAATCTGCTTTGAAGCAACCCCTTGGAAATGCTCTTGTTGCACAAGGTAATAAAACGGTATTTGGTTTTCCTTGAAATAAATACTTATATATTTATATTGTTAAAATAAATATTTATTTATAATTATATGTATCCATATATATATTATATATATATATATATAAAATAATAAAGTAGGTACTATGGAAAAAAAACTTAGAGGAGATAAAAACCCAAAACCCTCTTCTTTCCTCATTATTATAGCACTCATGCTTTTTCTGACTACTTACCATTCCACTAAGACTGTGTTATCATGACTAAATAAATGTGAAAAATTATTTCTTGGATAGTAAACAAATGCCAGCATTACTAATTATGTCCCAAAGGCATGGCAAAATTTTGTTTATCCCAGGTATAGAAGGGTATAGATCAAAAGTCTGACAACTTAAGACTCTTGAGGTAAATAAATCTCACAGTAAGAGCAAGATAAATGGAACAGTTATACTGAAGGTGGTTTTTTTATTTTTTTGCATGAGACTTGCTAGATTCCTAGGTGAGGCTGCAAGGAATCCATCCTTACAACCTGAGGAATCTCTAGCAGAGTGGAAATAAAACATTACAGCAGCTCAGATAAATACATTCCTTAGACTTGCAAGTTATGTATTCTGTATGTACTTTACTCTCCTATGAAGAATTACACAAGAAATCACAGCAGTTCTCAGGTTTGTGAAATGTCACGCTTTTAATGAAGAAAAAAATATCCAAATTTAAACTTTGGAACTTATGCAAGTCTGTTACTTTCACAGGCTACAGGGCAGACTAAGTTTTAAGGCTTCATGTACCTGCCTACAAAAACGACTTTAATATTTATTTTGGCTGAAGATAAACCATTCACAAAGCCAAATATACAGATTCCATGAAAATGCACATTTAGCTTCATGTTAAATAAAGGCAAACTTGACTAACTGCAGGCAGAAATTCTAGTATCACATTCAGAAATAAGCACTGCACAATGTGAACTACAATAATTCCCAAGGAAATAACAGCTGATAGTCCTAGTCTCAGAATGCAACGTTCTAGGTATATTAAAACTCAACAGCCAAGTTCCAAACAGATTATTTTTAAGTGTAAATACTTCAAAGAAGGTTTAAAAGTAACTGACAAGACTCTAGGAACTACTTGCACAAATCCACTACATGAGACTACAGCCTATACAGGAAACTACCATCCACACTCTATAAACAAGGAGCCAGAGGCAGACTGTTCCAGGATATAAAACACAGCAAACATTAAACTCACCTCACGTTAGAGGCAATGAGCTGCCCTTTTACCCTACTCCCACACTGCACATCATCATGTTATGTTGGACCAAGAGATGGATACAGAACTGGCTTGATGGCTGCACCCAAACAGTGGCTGTCAATGGCTCCATGTCCCAGTGGAGGCCAGTGACAAGTGGAGTCCCTCAGGGATCAGTCCTGGGACCAGTCTCGTTCGACATCTTTGTTGGTGCCATGGACAGTGACATTGAGCGCACCCTCGGCAAGTTCACCAATGACACCAAGCTGTGTGGTGCAGCAGACAGGCTGGAGGGAAGGGATCCATCCAGAGGGACCTGGACAGGCTGGAGAGGTGGGCACAAGCCAACCTCATGAGGTTCAATAAGGCCAAGTGCAAGGTCCTGCAGCTGGGTCAAGGCAATCCCAAGCACAAATCCAGGCTGGGCAGGGACTGGCTGGAGAGCAACCCTGAGGAGAGGGACTTGGGGGTGCTGGTGGATGAGAAGCTCAACATGAGCCAGCAGTGAGCACTTGCAGCCCAGAAAGCCAACCAGAGCCTGGGCTGCAGCAAGAGAAGTGTGGCCAGCAGGGCAAGGGAGGTGATTCTCCCCCTCTGCTCCGCTCTGGTGAGACCCCACCTGGAGTACTGCATCCAGTTCTGGAGCCTCTATTACAAGAGGGATATGGACATGCTGGAAGGTGTCCAGAGAAGGGATATGAGGATGATCAGAGGGCTGGAGCACCTCTCCTATGAGGAGAGAGTTGGGGCTGTTCAGTCTGGAGAACAGAAGGCTCCGAGGTGACCTTCTTGTGGCCTTCCAGTATCTGAAGGGGGCTACAAGGAAGCTGGGGACGGACTTTTTAGGATATCAGGGAGTGATAGGACTAGGGGGAATGGAATTGGGGAGATTCAGGCTGGATGTGAGGAAGAAGTTCTTCCCCATGAGAGTGGTGAGAGCCTGGAATGAGTTATCCAGGGGAGGTGGTTGGGGCCCCATCCCTGGAGGTGTTTAAGGCCAGGCTGGATGAGGCTCTGGGCAGTCTGATCTAGTGTGAGGTGTCCCTGGCCATGGCAGGGGGGTTGGAATTGGATGATCCTTGTGGTCTCTTCCAACCCTGACTGAATCTATGAATCTATGTCTGTGTGATCTGGCCACCACACCGATCTCACGTACACAAAACCCAACGAAAAACTAAACATCAACAAAAAGAAAACAGAAGAGAGGTAGGACACAGCCTCGCAGTATTATTGACCCAGAGCTCCCAGGCATGACAGCTTTCATGCAGATTTGTGAGCCAGACCCAATTTTGAAGTCATATATTTTGTGCAACTTCTGTGAAAATCAGGCTGGATTTCAGCTCTCCTTTGTCTCAGAGTTGGAGGTCTTCCTCATACTGGAAATCACACCACCTTTCCAAATGTTCCTCTCAGCTAAAAAAAAAAAAAAAATTCACAGCACTCTAGCTAAAGGCAAAAACTGGTTTAGGCTTGGCTACAATAATGCTTGGTGACTCAAGAACATGAAAGTGAAAGCAGTGAATGCTGAAGTCTCATTAGGAAGCTGAACAAAGGGACTTTTGCTCTGTCTATCTCATGCTCTGGCTAAACAAGCCTTAGCTATGGATCCCAGAGCATAGGACCAAGGCTCATTTCAACTATACAATGCCACATTCCCCATATCCAGTCTGGACTCAGCAATACCAGTGCAGAACAAAGAGGAGGAACTGGGTTCATTGGTTTAAGACTGTGTTGCAAGAGGAAGACAGTAGCTAAGCTAATTTGCCCACAGTAAGGGAAAACCAAAATAAAACAAACACCTGACCCTCATCAAACTGCAGGTAATCAATATTCTATGTTTACACAGAATGGAATAGAACAGAATGGATCAGATCAGTTGGAAGGGGCTCAGAATGACCATCCAGTCCAACTGCCTGACTACTTATCAAGGGCACTGTCCAAAAGCCTCTTCAGCATTGAAACACCTGCCACATCAGCCACCTCTCTAGGAAGTCTGTTCCAGTGTTTGACCACCTTCTCAGTAAACAAATGCTTCTGAATGCCCAGGCTAAATCTTCCCTCGTGCAGATCTGAGCCACTGGATACTAGGGAGGAGAACTCAGCACCTCCCACCATTTCCTCATCTCGGGAAGCTGTAGAAAGCAATGAGGTTGCTCCTTCAGTTTTGTTGGGTAAACTGGAAATTCAAATGCTGGATTAACCTCCATTTACCCTTGTTTAATTTCAGTGTAAGTTCTTTGCATTGCCAAATGAATGTTTCCTCTGATATGAACTGCCATAAAGCAGTAGTCACTGTTTGGGATTTGTGTGTTGAAAACCCACAGCAATCAATTCCACACGGAATCATAGAATCAGTCAGGGTTGGAAGGGACCACAAGGATCATCTAGTTCCAAGCCCCCTGCCATGGCCAGGGACACCTCACACTACATCAGGCTGGCCAGAGCCTCATCCAGCCTGGCCTTAAACACCTCCAGGGATGGAGCCTCAACCACCTCCCTGCACAACCCAACCCATTCCAGGCTCTCACCACTCTCATGGGGAAGAACTTCCTCATGTCCAGTCTGAATCTCCCCACTTCCAGCTTTACTCCATTCCCCCTAGTCCTGTCACTACCTGACACCCTAAAAAGTCCCTCCCCAGCTTTCTTGTAGCCTCCTTCAGATACTGGAAGATCACAATAAGGTCACCTGGGAGCCTTCTTTTCTCCAGACTGAACAGCCCCAACTCTCTCAGACTCTCCTCATAGGAGAGGTGCAACACTTTAAAAAGGTTTTCTTAAAATATTTGAAGCACATAAATATATAGATATATAATCTCAGAATAGTCTCCTGTTGATCAGTCACTTTAACTAACTAAAGAGAAAAAAATAGTACCTCAACACTTCCTAAACCGGGGGTAACAATATTTTCTCTCAAAAGAGTTACACAGTAAGGAAAAGATGTATTTGTGTCAAGGCAAAACAGGTAACTTCTAGCTACTGGAGCAGTCTATGTAAGGAGCACAGGTTGCCAAATGGAGACTGAAAAGTGGAGTACCACAGGCTGACACAAACCCACCACACACCTGAGCTTTGCAAATTCCATCGCCTTTCTAATCGCTTCCTAAAAGAATGAAAAATCCTTGTCTTAATCTATACAGCCCTCAGAGGTGACCTGGAAAGGAAAAAAAATGTGATTGATCCTTTTTGGCTGGCTTGCTTTTCTAAAGGAAAACACATGGAGAACAGACTAGAATAGATTGTTTCCCCTTATGCCTATTTACACATTTAACTATCTGTAAGAGAAAGCCCTTTCTTACTGGAAGTTTTATTTGCTTTCTGAAAAATATTGCTTAAATGCTTTCTCAAGCCTTACCTGGAGGCACAGAGGAGGGAGAACCATGGTAAGTGCTCAGGTTCAGGAAAGAAGATGTGCTAGACAAAAGCTGGCACCTTTAAAACCAAAAGTCAATTATCTCTTCAAATGTCTTGCCCTCTGGTTTCCTAGGCACCTGAATCCTACCAAGCCATCTGTCATTACCCACATGATGTTCCAAAATAGAGAGGATAAAAGTGTATGTAATACATGTGAGGAAGGAATCACCAAAACCAGGTTAATAAAAATCCTACCCACTAAACCACAATCTGGGGACTTCTCTACATGTATAAAGTATCACCATCTATTCCTGAACAGGGATATTGTGCTGCAATTACCATCATAAGCAAACATAATTAACTCAGGGAAACTAACTAGGCTTGCTACCAACCAAATTGAAGTAGGATAATGAGAAATAAGAACAAATCTTAAAACACCCTTCCCCCTCCCCTTCTTACCAGATTCAATTTCATTCCCAATTTCTCTACCTCCTCCCCCTTTAGCAGTGCAGGGGGACTGGGAATAGGGGTTGCAAACAGATCACAGAATCACAGAATTAACCAGGTTGGAAAAGACCTTTGAGATCATCAAGTCCAACCTATCACCCAACACCATCTAATCAACTAAACCATGGCCCTAAGTGCCTCATCCAGGCTTATTTTAAACACCTCCAGGGATGGTGATTCCACCACCTCCCTGGGCAGCACATTCCAATGGCCAATCTCTCTTTCTGGGAAGAATTTCTTCCTAACATCCAGCCCAAACCTCCTCTGGTGCAGCTTGAGACTGTGTCCTCTTGTTCTGTCACTGGGTGCCTGGGAGAAGAGCCCAACTCCCACCTGGCTACAACCTCCCTTCAGGTAGTTGTAGACAGCAATGAGGTCTCCCCTGAGCCTCTCCTCACAGGGCTGTGCTCCAGACCCCTCCCCAGCTTTGTTGCCCTTCTCTGGACATGTTCAAGCAACTCAACATCTTTCTTAAACTGAGGAGCTCAGAACTGGACACAGTACTCAAGGTGTGGTCTAACCAGTGCTGAGCACAGGGCAGAATGACTTCCCTGCTCCTGCTGGCCACACTATTCCTGATGCAGGCCAGGATGCCATTGGCCTTTTTGGCCACCTGGGCAAGAGTGTGTTCATCACACTTTGTCTGCCACTGCTTCCTCCTCAGCAGGAGGACTCCTCAGACGCTTTTGCTACTCCAGCATAGGGCTCCTCCCACTGGAGGGAACATCTCTAACGTGGGTCCTCTTTTCACAGGCTTCAGTTATTCCTGAACTGTTCCAGCATGCCTCCTTTCCATGGGCTGCAGTCCTTCAGGAATAGACTGTTCTAGCTTTGCAGCCCAGGCACAATGGTACACTGTCACATCAGCACTGTTGGAGGCATCAGGAGCAATCTGATCAAAGTCTGAAGTTATACTGGTCTTCTAAATTGTCTCTGCTGTGAACAAGGTACTGGACTAGCTGACCTCTGGCAGTCAGCTGACATTATTCTGTGTCTTACCAGTTACACAGGAATTAAAAAGAGCAGTTCCATGCCAAGCTCTCTCCTGTTGTGTGAAGAAAGGCAGCTATGTCCCACAAATTGGAGCAGTGGGACAATGCAATCAGTGCTGTCCAGTGGCAAAAGGCCATATGAAGCTGTGGTAAGAAAGCTCTGGGTTGGGAACTTGGGAAGTATAAGGCCATAGATGCTAACCTGAGAGCTTTGAGGGCATTAATAGCTCTTTATCAGGCTTATCTGGGATCTCCAAGCACATAGCCTGTGGTATTCATGAAAGCCTTGCCTGTCCCAGCTTGAATCTGCACAGAGCCATCTCAGAACCATCCTGATATGTGATGTGGTTTACCTGTAGTCCAGACAGACTACACATAAATAGTAGAGAACTACAGAAACATTCTTCATAACCATTATCCTACCTTAATTTATATACATGTAAGAATCAGCTTCAGCCCAAAGAACACTTTGCTTTGCAGCTCTGTGGTGACAGCAGAACTTGAACATGAACATAGATCATCACTACCACATAAAACAAGACCCTATAAAAGATCCCTCCTTTTCTCAGCAATGAAACTTCATATCCCAGAGAGTGGGAATGAAAAAATAAAAGTAAACCATGAAAGTATGCAAAAAACTTGCCTTGTGCAGCACAATTAAACAGACAATGAAAGCTGATGCAACTCCAGATCGCAGAATCAGAGAACATTTAGGGTTGCATGGGACCTCAAAAGATTGTCTAGTCTGACCCCTCCTGCCAGAGCAGCATCACCTGGAGTAGGTCACACACGAACAGATCCAGGCAGGTTTTGAATATCCCCAGAGGAGACTCCACAGCCTCTCTGGGCAGCCTGTTCCAGTGTTCTCTGTCAACCTCACAGTGAAAAAGGTTTTTCCTTCTGTTCATGTGGAATGTCCTATGCATGCACCCATTGTCTCTTGTCATATCATTGGACATCACTGAGAAGGGCCTGGCTCTGTCCTCCCAACACTCCCTCCACCTATTTATAAACATGAATGAGGTCATCCCTCAGTCTCCTCTTCTCCAAGCACTTGTTAGAGTATTATGCAGTACATCAAGAAAAAGACTCCCAGACATCACACCGTGAGGTGGACTGGTTTGAGTTGCTTATTTTTCCACATCCCTCACACCTTTAAGAAGTCACAGCAGTAATACCAAAAGCAAACAACTGAATAAAACTCTTGATTTGAATGACAATGCACTCTTACAAGAAAATTCACCAAACTGCATAATGACATGGGTTGGGAAAGACCTCTGTAGATCATCTTGTCCAACCTCCTTGCTAACATCGGTGTGCCTAGATCAGGTTGCACAGTCCTGTTCAGCTGAGTTTTGAAAGTCTTCAAAGACAACTCCACAACGTCCCTGGGCTGCCTGTTCCAGTGCTCCCTCACCCTCAAAGTAGTTTTTCCTTAAGTTCAAGTGAAACCACCTGTGTCTACTGTTCAGATGCAGCAGAAGCAGTCACGAAGCACCAAGTTCCTCCAGGGCTCAAAACCCAATACTTAAAAACATCCAGGAGTCTAGTTCATGATAGTTACAGTATCACAGTCTCACAGTATATCAGAAGTTGGAAGGGACCTCCAGAGATCATCAGGTCCAACCCCCCTTGCCAGAGCAGGATCACTCAGGGGAGTCTGCACAGGAATGCATCCAGGTGGGTTTGGAAAGTCTCCAGAGAAGGAGACTCCACAACCCCCCTGGGCAGCCTGTTCCAGGGCTCTGTCACCCTCACTGGAAAGAAGTTTCTCCTCATGTTGAGGTGAAATCTTCTATGTTCAAGTTTGAACCCATTGGTCCTTGTCCTATACCTTCCCTGGCACAACCTGAGACTGTGTCCTCTTGTTCTGGTGCTGGTTGCCTGGGAGAAGAGACCAACCCCCACCTGGCTACAACCTCCCTTCAGGGAGTTGTAGACAGCAATGAGGTCTCCCCTGAGCCTCCTCTTCTCCAGGCTAAACACCCCCAGCTCCCTCAGCCTCTCCTCACAGGGTTTGTGTTCCAGGCCCCTCACCAGCTTCATTGCCCTTCTCTGGACACGTTCCACTATGGTCTCACAAGATTTCATTATTGCTATTTCCAATCTAGATTAAAGCTTTCAAGGCTTCCTGTTGTGCTAGAACATACATGCCATAGTAAAAGTTAACTGAAAACCCAATCAGCATTACATTTCCTCTAAAGCATTGCAGAGCTCTCCTACATATGAGTCACGCTTTCAGTCATCCCAATCACCACTTCCCCATTGAAGTCCTGTAAGAGCTGAACAAGAGATTCTTTTTTCACATTTCCTTTGTTCATTCCTCTTGCTCCTTCTCTCTTCTCTGCCTTCCACAAACAGCATAAACAGAAAAGTAGAGCAACAGTTTTATTACAAAATGATGGAAGTGCTTGAAGAGCCTTAGAACGTTCCCAGCCTCAACAGAGCTGTCCTAGAGCAGTGGTCTTCAACCTTTTTGTGATGGTACAAAAAGCAAAGAAGTGTTTGAGTGCACACCTCTAATATAGCCATATTTTTAAATAGATTCTATACGTGTACCACTGTACTACTGTATTATGCACATTGTAAAGTATACACAAAAGCAGAAATAAAAAAAAAAAGGCTCAGAAAAATGAAAGAACCATCACCAGAAGAGCTGCAGAATACTAAATCTTAGCAATTTTGTTACTGAGTCTGGTAGAAAGAAAGGAAAAAAAAAAAAAAGGAGTTGATCCAAAACTACAGTAGATGCAGCTTTATTCCTCACCTTAAGCTATAAATTGTCATCAGTCAAGGTGCTGAACACCAGCAGGTGGTATTTCTATGCTGTCTTTTAAATCTCACTTAGGAATAAAGGTTTCCACTAGATCAAGTTTCTCCACACACTAACAATACTTAACAACCCCTACCCCTCTCCCCTGGAGACGTTCTATTTCTGGACATAATACCAGATAGCTTAAAATACAACAGTACATAAAGCTTTGCTTCAGAAGCACCTACCAGAGGATTGTCTACATCCTTCTATTTGTGGATATCTTCCAAAAGCACAAGATACAAAATGATGCAGAGCTCACTGAATAGGCTTTACTGTATCTTCTGCATTATTGCTGCCATCTTGCCTTTCACAACTCTGTGGGTTTGGGTTGAATTGAAACTACTTTTTGAGGGGTATTAAAAATAAGCTGTTCACACAAAGACAGACTTCTTCTCATTCAAAGCAGATAAGCTTTTATTGATTTTATTTTCTAAATCAAAGCCATCAACACAGTTTGTCCTACAGGAATGCAAAAACCACAGAGCACTAAAAAGCTGCTGACCTTGGAGCACACGGAAGAAATCTGTTATACAGAGTGTCCCGTGCTCTCTTATTTACAACTGTAGCTTAAAGGTATTTAGCACTTAAGACATAATGAAGACAAAGGCTTAGAGCCTCGAGGAGTTTACACAACTTTAATCTCTGAGTCCTGCAACTGCCAATGTTTGGCTGGGCTGGCACCAAGCAGAAGCACAGGGAGGCTATGCATTAATTGCCATGCAAATGAAATAAGCAGGTCACAAGTCCAAAACAGACCGAAGAAGTCTGTTAAAGCATGGAACTTTTCTGCACAGGGTGCTGGGGAAGATAAAAACTTGAAGCCTTGAAGCTCCTCGAGGTCTACTCTGTGCTTGAGCCAGACAAAAGAAACAAACCCAAATGAGAGCTTTCAGCCTTCACTCCAGTGACAGTGAAGAATTCTGCCCTCACTACTCCTCTTAATTCAGGAAACCATAACCCTACTACCCTCTTGTAACTGTAGATGCCATGGTTTACTTTCCCCCATCAACACAGATTAAAGAAATAACATACAAAGAAAGCTAAAACACTTGCACATATAGGCATATTTTATCCTGAATACCAGGGACAGAGCTATCAATGGAAAATATATTTGCTTAAATTTGTGTTTCATGTTTCTTACCATTCAAGAGCATCCTTCAGTTTTGTGAATATAGAAGAAAATGAGCATCCTCTGTTTCCTCAGCCAGGTCTTCTGCTTCTAATCCACCCTTTTTCTTTCTAGGAACTGATGTTTCACTCTCCCTTTCTGCTTACAGAATTCCTTGCTAGGGAACCACTCCTAGCTATCAAACTCCCAATAAGGTTATTTGAAAAATCAGTAACAATATAATCTGTTTTTTCTCTTATAAGCAGGCTCTGGACTATTAGCTCTACTATGATTTCATCCATCACAAAAGGCCACACCATTTATGTAATACAAACTTTACCAGGAACACCCATACTAAACTTCCTAAAAAACCCTAAACCCATTACAGGCATTCAAACATCAGCTTCCAGCGATAAATAAATGCCCTTAAATTAACTGTGTTATCAGGATAATGTTTGAATACTAGTTTTCTCTTCCTTAAAAGCACAGATTCCCTTTTTTCAGTACCAAGTTGTTACAACTGGACAGGTTTTCCAGTTGGTTTAAAATAGCTGGTAAAAAACAGGTGATAATGCAGCTGGTAAAACACTGATCTGCTCTTAATCACAGTGACCCAAACTTACTAGAGAATAAGGCTGAGGATTCAGAGGTGCTAAAGTTAGAATCTGCATTTCATGACATGGAGCCATGTTTCCCCATCATTTTATCCTAACAGCACAGAATACTTCTGTTGCTTTATGGAAAAGAACATTTGCATATTGGACAGATAGATGAAAAGCAAACACTTATTTTCTAAACCTGCTTATTCTCTCTCCACAATCCAGGTTGACTGTCATACCAGTAACTCAGCACATAAGGTGAACAGGCAAAGGAACATTAAACAGCCATACAGTTTAACCACAAGGATGCAGTCTTTTAATCCCATTTTACTAGTATGTCTATCTATCTGCATCCATAAATACATTTCTTTTTAAAAGTTTGTACATTTTTTTTTAACCTACAGATGCTGGAGGTCATTGGATTGGGGAGAGAAGGAAAATTTTTCTCTATTGCAAATAAAACTGTATCTACGGAGCAAAATAATCTGTGCATGGAATAGCAAAGATAGATTAAAAGAAACCCTTGTTCATAAGAGATTCAACTTATTTTTAATACCATGAGCCTACCAAACATAAAGCACAGTTCTCTTTACCTAGAATTATTGCCTTTTCACCTATGTGCCATCGAGTCACAGGCATAGCATCTAAAATGACACAGCTCGTTTAGAGGATTTGGTTTTATATGCAAGAATGAAACACAGTCTTAGTTGTTTCAGAAGTACATCCCCTAATGCCTACATCTCCCCATGAAACTACACCAGTAATATATTTACTGTAGGCAACACAAACTACTGCAGAACATAAATTAATTGAAGTACAAAATTAATTGAAGAACAAAATCAATTGAAGTTATACTTACTGTAATCTGGGAAGCATCCATGAATTGCAGGCCAAAGTAATCAGTTTCAACAAGGTCCAAATGATAGACAATCTGGTCAAACAACTCCTGTCCCTTTGCATTTTTCTGTAACACAAAAGAAAGTACAGGTTTGTGTTGTGAGTGGGTATAGGTTGGTTTGTTTGGGTGGGTTTCTTCTGAAGTTTGAATGAGGCAGAGGTCATGCACAATGGAAAACAGCATTTATTCTAAACACTTGTCATTTCTGTTTATTTTCTTCAGGAAAGATACAGTGGGGCATGCTGTTCCTGTCTGCAGCTATTCCAACAGCATCAGATTTCACTCTGAAAGAAAATGTTCCAATTTTGCTGCCACAAAGTGTAGAGAAAGGAAAGGATTACGTTGTGCAAGTGTCCTAAGTCACAGAGCCGATCAACGTTTTAAGCCCCGTGAAGCCAGGAAGTTTTCCTCCAGGAAAAGTCTGCTTGACACACTGCCTGAAATCTGCTGGCTGTTGCCACATATCAACTGCAATCATGCACTGCCACACTACCTCATGAGTGCAACATCAATTCTGGAGAGAGCCTGAACACTTGAAGACCACTGTGAGGAAAATTAATCGAATTTCCTAAGAGCCTTTCAATAATGTTGCTAATTGCAATCCCATTTACAGCCTTTAAATGCAAAAAAAAAAAAAAAAAAAAAAAAAAGGAGAAAAAATTAAAAAGTCCCCCCTCAAAGAGAAGCTACAATTCTTACTTGCCATGACATCTGAAACACACAGGCATAGAAAAAAAAAAAAAAAAACAACCTACCCCCTACCATGGACTACAGGTGCTAGCAGAAATGGTAGCTGGTTTTTAAGCTAGGTTGCATTAACCTACTTGTTCTGAGGTTAGGACAAGAATTTAAATAACCAGTGCTTCAACTTCAAACACTAGAAGAAGCATAGCTTGGAGGTCATAGACAGGTAGGAGGAAGAGGCAAATTTTTATGCAAATCTTGTTGTATTACTATGGAAAGAAAGTTTTCAGGTTTCTGAGCAAGAAAACCCCCTGGGCTAAAAATATTTGAGATGATCATAAATCTCAGTAAGAGACTAAAGCTACCAGGAAAGTACAGATCTAGAACTACTTTTGTGCCTGCTGTTCCTCATACACTTTTGAGGATTTTTTGGTTTGTGTTTTGGTGTAGGTGTTTTTTTGGTTGGTTGGTTTTGGTTTGGTTTGTTTGGCAGGGGTTGTTTGTGGTTTTTAAAGGTCTAACATACTAGGCATTCCCACTTCATCTCAAAATGTAACAAAATTCACTGATTTTTAGCTGAAGGAGAGTCAAACTGCATTAATTTTCTTTAGTCTGGCCTTCTGCACAAAAGCAGCATCAATCATAACATGCAGGTCTTCTGTCCAGTGTTCCTAGATGTCTAAAATCTGTCTTCTCCAGCGAAAGACAAGAGATGAAGAGTTTCACCTCTGTGTTTTTCCAAGAAGCTCAAGCAAGCTAAGGTGTAGGTAGCAAAATTCATTAGAGTTTTATGGATTTTGATTTTGTTTGGTTTTGTTGGGTTTGTGGGGTTGGTTGGGTGGTTTGGTTTTTCCTAACAAAGCAGAAGCACAGAAATAGAATCTGATAAAAATCTCAAGAACGGTGTTATGAGATCCATTAAAACAAGCTGCATGAAAACGTCAGCATTAAAGTATCATCATAAGAGAATGTTTTATTATTTTGGGGAGGGCAAGAGCTGAATAACAGAAAAGTTCAACATGGTCATGAAAGCAGATGAGAATACTACAGCTTCTTAAAGCAGTACACTGCTAAGAAACCATTGCCTTACGTGTACAGTGATTGCTACAAATGAACAAAAGGGTTGCTGAAAGCATCCAGAACCTTATTTTCTCACATGCAATAAATTCAGCACTTGTCAAAAGAAGCTGAACCAAAGCACAACAGAATTTAAAATGAGTCTTCTCACATGAGGGAGGAGAAAACCCTGCAAAGTACTAAAAATGAAACTGCAAGATATAAGGAATTAAAAGAAATTAAATAAAACTGATTTTGACACCCTAGGATCACTCTATTCTTAGTTGCTTGCTTTATGGCATTAACTACAAGCATGTTTATCTTTGACTGCTGCACACCCAATAGAAAGCAGAGAGCAGACTCTACCTTCTGTACCCAAACAGTAGTTAATGTTCAACATAGGTATTACATGGAGAATAGCTCTGCACAGCACGGCTAGACCATAAACCACAGTGTTACCCACACAGCTCACAAGAGATTATAACATTTAACTTGTCACTAAATGAACCTGGCTAGCAAATTACATCACTTAGACAAAGCTGCTGCAGCCAATTGATTGCTGATGAGAAACTTTGAGATGTCACACCAAGGAGGGAGATAAGTGTGACATAAAAGTGACTTCACTCCTTTCCTCTACTAGCACTGAAGGATGACCTGTTCTCCTTTTCTCTGCCTCTTCCCTGCCTGCATATCTAGGGAATCAGAGTGGGGACTGAAAAATTGGTACCTGTGCATTGAATGAAATGGGTGGTACAGGCATTTCCTCAGGAATTATACATGCACTGAAGAAGTCTCTAACAGAAAAACTGTCCATGTGAGAAACTTCTGACTTTCATGGTCTTTTCTTCCTTATTCTAGATAACAACAGCAGCTTAACAAACAAACGAAACAACCAAAAAACCCACCCACCCTCCAAAAAAACCCCAAACAAACCAAAACCAACAAAAAACCCAAACCAACAACTTGTCTTTCTCTTTGCAAGCTTGGTACTGCATAAAGAATAAGGAAACGTTTATAGTAGATCTAATCAGTTGGAACTTAACAAATCACAGTTTCTCTGCAGACATTCTGCAACAGGTTGCCCAGGGAAGTGGTGGAAGCCTCATCCCTGGAGGTTTTTAAGGCCAGGCTGGATGTGGCTCTGGGCAACCTGATGTAGTGTGAGGTGTCCCTGCCCATGGCAGGGGGGTTGGAACTGGATGATCCTTGAGGTCCCTTCCAAGCCTGACAATTCTATGATTCTATGATTCAACTTGTGCATATGTTTTGAGACTAGATCTTAATGAGCCCAATCTTAAACTGGTTTATAGTCCTACCTTGCTAAATAGATCATTCAGAACTATCCGATGTAAAAGATGTGTAAACTACATCTCAAAAGAGGGATGCCGTGGCATATACTATTATACACAGTTGCTACTTTGTTGTTATGAAATGTACCATATTTAGGTATTTATAGTTATGAAACTTACTGTATTTAGGTATTTGGGAAAAGCAATGCAAGGAAAGTTGCAAAGTTATTTGGTTTTGCAGTTGTTTTGAGGGTTGATTTTTGGTCTTTGTTGCTTATTGGGGGGGGAATTGTGGGTTGAGTTTTTTCTTTGTTTGTTTGTTAGTTTTTAAAGGAACAACTAAATCACTGATAGCTTTTGGTGGAGTGTTCCTTGGACCTCAGAAGAACTTGTGTGAGCACCATGAAACCTTTCAGATGAACAGTGGGGAGGTGGAAGTGGGGGTTGTTTCAAATGTCCCGTTCACAAACAAAACTAGCCACAGTGCAAGGTAACACAGAACAAGGAGGAGGGCCTCCTAAGGAGGAGGGTGTCCCCTCTGTCCCCTTTTGCCTCTTTGTCCTTCCAGAAAAATAAAAAGACTGAATTACATTTTGCAGGTTGGGAAGCTCCATAACAATGAACAGCTACTTTGGGGTGGGGAAGGGGTGGAGAAAAATAAAAGAAAAAAGAAAAAAAGTGTTTCTCACGCCAGTCAGCTCTGTCCTGATTGACAGTCATGCCAGCTTCCTCCACTCAGTATCCTGGAAGCCCTTCTCAGGTAACTCCCCATAGTATTTTCATGGGACCATGTATCATGGTACCAAAGAAAATCTTTATGTTTAATGAGGACTTATTGCTGTGCCCTCTTACCAGGGCTGAAGTCGGCATGGGTATGAAGCACCTTGCAGGGAGCCACAGTGACAGCTCCACGGCCCAAATTTCAGGTAGGATAAAATTTAACTGCCAAAGACTCCCAGTCCCAAGGGATCTATAGAAATTCTTGTCACCTAAAACCTGACAAAACTAAGAATATCTTCTCTAACTAGAAACTCTTACAGACTTGACATGCGAATAGGCAAGAGTTTTTAACATGCTTTTTGGTGGAAATGAAACAAAGCACAAATTAATCAGCCAGGGATGTTTTACACCAACTGGCTCTGCCTAAAACAGGTTGATCAGGGTTGATGTTAGCTATTTCAGAGTAATTTCAAAGTTTTTTTGCCAAAGGGTGAGAAAAAGGAACTTACAAGCCAGAAAAGTCCCATTTTAGAGCAGATACTGTATAAGAATGCCATTGATCACTCTCACAGCACAGACAGTAAAGCTGGAGAGCTTCAGTGCACACCTTCTCCAAACTGAAGGACACTACATAGCAACCAAGCACAGTGCTGAATCCAAGTGGAATGTCTGAAGATATTGAGTCTGCTGGAAGCACAAAACAGTGGAAAATTCACAGAGCTCAATGTTGCTGATGAACACATGGTGGCCATGGAGGCTGGGTGGAGACCTGGTGGTCTATGTTGACATGGCATCAAGGAGAATGGAATCACAGAATCACAGAATTAACCAGGTTGGAAAAGTCCAACCTATCACCCAACATCATCTAATCAACTCAACCATGACACTCAGTGCCTCATCCAGTCATACTTTAAACACCTCCAGGGATGGTGACTCCACCACCTCCCTGCCAAGCTCTCTTTCTGGGAAGAATTTCTTCCTAACACCTAGCCTAAACCTCTCCTGGCACAGCTTAAGACTGTGTCTTCTCTTTCTGTCACTGGGTGCCTGGGAGAAGAGACCAACCCCCACCTGGCTACAACCTCCCTTCAGGTAGTTGTAGACAGCAATGAGGTCTGCCCTGAGCCTCCTCTTCTCCAGGCTAAACACCCCCAGCTCCCTCAGCCTCTCCTCACAGGGCTGTGCTCCAGACTCCTCCCCAGTTTTGTTACCCTTCTCTGGACACGTTCAAGCAACTCAACATCCTTCGTAGGCTGAGGAGCCCAGAACTGGACACAGCCCTGGGCTGACCACAGAAGGTGTGGTCTAACGAGTGCTGAGTACAGGGGCAGAAGGCAGAGGCCCACTGTTCCATTCTTCCACTTACCATCTGCAACACCAGAGGAGTTACACCAAGAATAGGAAAGGATCTGATAAAAGACCAACTGTTTGACTACCATGAAGAACAGCTTGACCACAGCCCCACACATACATTCTGCAGAACAGTAGATAATGAGGTATAAATATCAGCCCAATTTTGCACCTCATTTAGATGGGATTGAAAACAAAACCTCTATACATTTCATATGTATCAGTTGAATTTCATATCAATAAGCTGAACTAACTCAATTTAAGAAGGACATGGAAATACTTGAACATGTCCAGAGAAGGGCAATGAGGCTGGGGGGAAGTCTGGAGCACAGGCCTGTGAGGAGAGGCTGAGGGAGCTGGGGGTGTTTAGCCTGGAGAAGAGGAGGCTCAGGGCAGACCTCATTGCTGTCTACAACTACCTGAAGGGAGGTTGTAGCCAGGTGGGGGTTGGGCTCTTCTCCCAGGCAATCAGTGACAGAACAAGAGGACACAGTCTCAAGCTGCACCAGGGGAAGTTTAGGCTGGAGGTGAGGAGAAAGTTCTTCCCAGAAAGAGTAATTGGCCATTGGAACGTGCTGCTGTGGCAGTTTAGGCTGGGTGCCCCCTGCCACTGCCGCATGAGATACACCTCTGGTGTCCTGGGTGCCCACCCAATAGGGGTGGACACAGGAAATGGCGTATTTCTACCCATAAATCCTGAGCCCTATAAATCCATCTGCAGAGTCATTCTCTTGCTCTTTCTTCCCTCTCTGCTCCCATGGGAGATGTCCTCTCTTATCGGGTAATGCCGGGGGAGTATCCTCAAGGCCTCTTAGGCCTGTCTAGGCCTAATGCCAGGAGGAGAATGGAGGGGAGGGCAGTCTCAGACCTGGCCAGCCTGAGACTTGCCTAGCAGTGGGAGGGGGGCGGGGGGAATAAAGAGCCCTGGGGGTTTGGGTTTACCCTCAGGTGGGGAGAAGGGAAGGATTGGGAAGCTTTGGGAATTCTGTGAGGGGTTCTGTATGCTTTTGGGATATTCTTTGGCACTATCCTTTGTAGTCTTTTGTAGCTTCACCAATTGCTTTTCCATTTAAACTTTCCATCACTCTCCAATCCGTTTGTGTGAGTCTCATTCTTTTGTCCCTCTCAGGGCAAGAGATGATCTGTCTGGCCTCAAACCAGGACAGCTGCCCAGGGAGGTGGTGGAGTCACTGTCCCTCGAGGTGTTCAAAAAAAGCTTGGATGTGGCACTTGGAGCCATGGTTTAGTTGTCAGGAGGTGTTAGGCATTAGGTAATAGGCTGGACTTGATGAACTCTGAGGTCTTTTCCAACCTGGTTGATTCTGTTATCGATTCTATTCATGCACTCAGTTGCTTATTCTGAATATAGCTGGACCTACAGCAGATAGACTGTTTGTGCATCTGGTGTCAGGCCTAGAGTCACAACAATAATTGCCATATCTTTTAAGAGATAGGTGCAGCTGCCCCAGCCCCTCTAATCTCTGAGGGCTGGCTAGAATGCAAGGGAATTCATCTCTTACCAAATTTATACATCACTAAATGAAACAGACTCATACAAGAGAGCTCAGATTCACAAACACATTTACCTGGCCTGAAAGAAAGCCATAGCTGTATAATTTAAGCAAAAAAACCGCAGTTCTTCCCATATTCTTATAAACCTCTTCATTCAGTTCCTTGGGAAGAGGGTAAGACAGGTATTACCCTCTAAGATTGGTCATTGAGAGAGTATGTGACTACAGTGATCCATTGGATTTTGACTCTTGTAGGCACATCAAAGCCAGCTCTTAGCTAAAAACAAAAAGCTGAATAGTATATAGCACAATTGCTATGCTATCTAAGAGCTTCAGCAAAGTGTCTATTTGAGGCCATGGCAGGGCTTGCAAAAGCTGCAGTGAAAACCACACTACTCATCCCAGCAATACTGCTACAGGCAGTATTGCCAAAGATGGCAATATTTTTTTCCCAAGTTCCAGTTTCCAGGCCACTACCTAGAGATGACACTGCAGAGTATATGCTGCTTTCTACAAACTAGCCATTCATTGCCTTAGAGCTTGTCCCACCTTCTTCCCAGGGCAACTAATGAATTGATCAACAATTTTTAAGAATACAGAGAGTTACTTTTTTTGTGATTGAAATTATGTAACTACTGCTTTCTTTGAGTATATAACAAATTCAGTGTTAAGACTCGTGGTAGTTTCAGGCTGTGCCTGGAAAATTTTCCACAGATCTTGAACAGAAAGTAGTAGAATGTAAATAAATCACCACTGGATGTGAAAAAATAATGATAAATTCTAAATAATCCCATTGGACAGGTTACTAACAAAGTGGGTTTGTATAGACTAGCTTTTTGGTTTCCTTGCTCCAGCAGACACTAGCTCTGGCTTCTGCTTGGCTTTGCTGACCTTGGCTGTCTTCTTTGCTGTGGCTGAGTATCTAACAAAACAACTCCCTGCTCTTTCTCTTGTCCCTCCTGTTCCTTGTGTACAGGGAAGGGGAGCAGGGAAGGGGAAGCTATTAGTAGCTCCCCTGGTTTTGTCCAGGGGGGTTCTTGTCCTGTTTATCAATTGTAAACACCCGTAAATATTGTAAACATTCTATATTTTGTACATATTCATTGCATTTCATTGTAGATTGTAGTTTTGCTTGTAAATACAGCTTCATTTGCTTTCAACTGAGCTGATCAGGTGATTTAATGTTGGAGGGGGGGGATTTTCAACCTACCACAAGACTTAAAGAAAAGCAAGTTATTTCTTAACATATACTTCCATAAGGCTATCTAACTCAAACTATAACATGTGAGGTTATTTTTGTACTAGTCAACCACTGACTCAAGTTTTCAGTTCTGGCTTTAAGATCACTTGGCCACTGTTCAAATAACCATTAAGCTTCTCACCTTGCCACGGCAGCAGCAACAGCACTGCTTCAGAGTCTGCTACTGCATGCAATTTATGCTTAAATGTAGTATGGACTGCAGGAAAAAGTAGCATTGCTGAACGTGCCCAAAAGAAAATGCAACTGATGATGCAATTAAACATTTAGCTGAAGGAAAACAAAATTCATTCTTTGCTCCCAGTTATTTGTGTCAAGGCCTCAAACTAAAATTGCCATTTCCAGAGCAAAAGAAACTTATAAGCAAATAAAAGAAAAAAAATGGTGAAACACCAAAGCAAAACAAAACCCAAAACCCCAAATCAACCAAACAGAAAAAAACAAACCACACACCAAAAAACCCAAACCCTTCCAAGCCAAGCAGTTTCCTTTAAATTACTCTCCAAGCTTATGATAAAACTAGAAATTGAAAAAACTAGGACTCTCACACGTCACATCCAATAGAGGGCATAGAGGGAAGCTCAATTAAGGAATGTCATAGAATCACAGAATTAACCAGGTTGGAAAAGACCTTTGAGATCATCAAGTCCAACCTATCACCCAACATCATCTAATCAACTAAACCATGGCACTACGTGCCTCATACAGTTGTATTTTAAACACTTCCAGGGATGGTGACTCCACCACCTCCCTGGGCAGCACATTCCAATGGGCAATCTCTCTTTCTGGGAAGAATTTCTTCCTAACATCCAGCCCAAACCTCCCCTGGCATAGCTTGGGACTGTGTCCTCTCCTCTGTCAGTGGTTGCCTGGGAGAAGAGACCAACCCTCACCTGGCTACAGCCTCCCTTCAGGTAGCCATAGGCAACAATAAGGTCTCCCCTGAGCCTCCTCTTCTCTAAGCTAAACACCCCCAGCTCCCTCAGCCACTCCTCATACGGTTTGTAAAAAAGCACACTGCCATTTAAGTACCTTATCTCTGCTGGTAGACTGGTACAATAAACCTCACTTTTGCTGCACAGCAGCATTTCTCATTAGCACTCAAACTCTCATTTCTGCACCAACTGTTGGCACTGGGCACCTAGTCATATTGTGCCATCTTTGCCATGACAGCATGACATTGGCCAAATCTCTTCGATCAGCCTAAGCTTTCTACTCCTACATAAGGGCAATGAATACAAAACCCAAAATGAAAAACAAACCCAAGAATACCAAACCACAAAGAATAAAGAGTAGGGAAGAATAACATGCTATTTTAAAGCTTTGCAATAAAGAATGAAAAAAAATATTCGTAAAGTATGAACTCACTGAGATGAATCAAATACTGGAACAGGAGCACAGTGTGATAGAGAATATACAGAAAATATAGCAGAGAGGGTATCACTTTACATGCAGAACCATCAGTAAAAAGCTCCAAACCATGCTAAATAATCTGCTGGAAAGATGTTATATGCACAGCAACAGCTAAAACAGACTCAAGCAAGCAAGGCAAAATTTGAAGGGTGAGTATAGCCCTGTATATTAGGGAGACTCTGGACATCATGGAGGTTGAGACTAAGGATGATCAGGTTGAGTCCCTATGGGTAAGAATTAGGGGGAAGGCCAACAAGTCTGACATCCTGGTTGGAGTCTGTTATAGACCACCTAATCAGGAAGAAGTGGTTGATTTAATTTTCTTCAAGCAGCTAGAGGCTGCCTCAAGATCGCTTCCCCTTGTTCTTGTGGGTGACTTTAACCTGCCAGACATCTGCTGGGAATTGAGCACTGCAGAGAAGAGGCAGTCTAGAAGGTTCCTGGAGTGTATGGAGGATAGCTTCTTATCCCACCTGTTATGTGAGCCTACCAGGGGTTCAGCCCTGCTCGATTTGCTGTTTACAACTAGAGAAGGGCTGGTGGGAGACGTGGTGGTGGGAGGCTGCCTGGGGTCCAATGACCATGAGATAATTGAGTTTTCAATATATGGTGAAACCAGGAGGGGCAGCACCAAAACCTCCACCCTGGACTTCCAAAGGGCAGACTTTGGCTTATTTAAGGAACTAACTTGGAAAGTTCCTTGGGAAACAGCCCTTAAAAACAAAGGGGTCCAGGAGGGCTGGACTGACTTCAAGAAAGAACTCTTGAAGGCACAGGAACAGGCTGTGCCCATGTGTCGGAAGAGGAGCCGACGAGGGAGACAACCGGACTGGATGAGCAAGGAGCTTCTAAAGGAATTAAGGGAAAAAAAGAGGGTGTATCACCTTTGGAAAAAAGGGGAGGTATCCCAGGAAGAGTTTAAGGACATTGCTAAGTCTTGTAGGAAAAAAATTAGAGAGGCAAAAGCCCATTTAGAACTTAGACTGGCCACGGCCATAAAGGAGAACAAATATTCTATAGGGTTTCCTTTGCCATCCCTGCTTCCACCCACTTCCCCACCTCCCAAACACATTGTACCTCTTCCTCAAGCAGACAAGTACCACAACAGGTGGACCAGCTTTGTGCAATGATCTGCCAAGCTAACTTTTTCTGAAGGCTGGTTTTACACAGTTGTTTTCAACATATGCACTTTCACTAAGCTGCAATTTACAGTACAGTCCTTCAAAAACCAATTATCACAGCATACCTAGAGCCTCAGAAGTCCACCTTGCTGGTGAAAAAAAAAAGGAACATGAAAGTGTTATCTCTCAAGACCTACATAGTCTGGAAGGGAGAATTTCACTGTTTGTTTAGTTTCTTTAAGGAAGGCTGGATACAGCTGGTTACAGCCATTCTCACAATGGACCCACTAGCTGGTGGTGGTGAGAAGGTGGCTAGTTCAAAAATCAGGAGTAAAGGAAACTCACAAGGATCCACAAGCGAGAGAAGGAGGCTCAGGGGTGACCTCTTTGCTGTCTACAACTACCTGAAGGGAGGTTGTAGCCAGGAGGGGGTTGGTCTCTTCTCCCAAGCAACCAGCACCAGAGCAAGAGGACACAGTCCCAAGCTGCGCCAGGGAAGGTTTAGGCTGGAGGTGAGTAGAAAGTTCTTCATGGAGAGAGTTGTTAGACTTTGGAATGTGCTGCCCAGGGAGGTGGTGGAGTCACCATCCCTGGAGGTGTTCAAGAGGGGTTGGACGTGGCACTTGGTGCCATGGTTTAGATAGTCATGAGGTCTTGGGTGACAGGTTGGACTTGGATGATCCTTGAGGTCTTTTCCAACCTTATTGATTCTGTGATCTGTGTTATTTTGTATGCCATATTTTCTTCCCCCATCCTGTAGATAGGGAGGACTGGATGAGAAGCTGTTTAGGAACACAGCTGCTGGCTAAGGCTAACCCACTGCAGTAGGGAAACCCTTATGCAGTATCATTTCACATTTTGAGCAAGTCAGGAGTCATTTGAAGGGCATGCTGTCTTGGAACAGTCTTTAATCTCTTAAAAAGCCACATGAAGTTCAAGCAGGTACTACTGTGATAGGTGCCCTAAGTACTGGCAAAATTACTGTCCACACTGGCATTTTTGCTTTATTGGACTCAGATAAGGTGAGAGTTCCTGTTTACTGTCTCTATCACCTACATGTACTACTGACAATGCAGACCTCTTGCACTGTGAACACTGCTAAATGAGATCCTCAGACAACAAGAAAATGACTACCACCAGTCACTGAACAAAGCAGTAAAAAAAAAATCCTTACTTGTAATTTCATGTTCTAGACATGAGTGAAGACTCTTATTATTTCAGATACAGCCAGGTTACTCTGTAACATCTCAACCCTCAGAGTCACAATAAAAGTGGTTATTTGCATGGAAAAGTGATCCCTTTTCACCACTAAACTGCCAGCTCCCTCTCCTGACCTGCCTGAAATACTACACGCCCCTCAGAACACAGCTGAGAAAACAGAAAGTAGTTAGGATGAATAGAACAAAAACCTGTGCTGACACTTCTCAACCTACATGATTTCACTTGAAATAAAATTCACAGTTCTGCATCTGTAGAAGTTGATAAAGCTAAGCTATGGATGGGGAACCAGCAGTCACCTCTAAGAGATGATACAAGCAGTCAAACACAATGTTATGCTTCCTTTGCATGACTTGCCCATTGCCTTCCTACACAAATCACAGTGGGATAAAGAGGGCATTTTTCTGGAGAGCTAGAGGAGATTCTAAGTAATGACTTTAAATTGCATTTGAGAAATAACACAGAGTTCTAACATCTGCTAAGCTGACCTAGAAGAGAACAAAGCAAAAGAGGCAAATGCTCTCAGAAGAGAATCCCAGGGGGGTTAGCAAAGACTCTCTGCTTTCTTATGCTAATGGCAGTGCCAAAGTTTCAACAGACAACTTTGCTTTTTTTTTTATATATCTGCATGGGAAAGCCTCTTGAGGAGAAATGGTTTTAAATTGACACAATTATTCCAACAGCATTTTCCGCACGGACATGCGTTTCACATCACATTTTGTCTCTACATGAGTGCCGGACTCAACTCTTGCCATTTCCTTTAACTTGTTTTAAGATATGACTGCCTACAATAAAAAAGTTTACTGATAAGGCTCTACTCACAACCTTCCTCTAGCACAGACACAGCTAGGACCAGTAGTAATGCCCAATGGGATGCATATGCAAGAAGTACTTCATACAAAGGAAGTCTGTGGGGTCCCTGCTACCCCAGCCAACCGAGTCACAGGTTCTGCATCCAGCTCTTACCCAAGAGGTTTGTCAGTGCAGGTAATTTAAGCTAACAGTGCTTTCAAATCCCCTCCCCACACAAACATTCACTTACAGGCCAGACTGTACAGTCAGGTATGGGGCCTGTCATGCCAAAAGCTGTTTCTTGAATGCTGGGCACATCTTTCTTGATACATCCCATTGGGTCTCTTGGCCACAAGAGCACGTTGGTGTTCCATGGAGAACTTGCTGTCCAACAGCACTCCAAGGTCTTTCTCTGTGGACCTGCTTTCCAGCAGGGCAGCCCCAACCTGTCCTGGTGCCTGTTGTTATTTCTCCCCAGATGTAGGACCTTGCACTTGCCCTTATTAAACTCCATGAGGTTTGCCTGCACCCAGCTCTCAGCCTGTTGAGGTCACGTCGATGGCTGCACAGCCTGAGAGGTGTCAGCCAAGTCCCCCAGTTTTGTATCATCATTTGGTATCTTACACAATGCCTTATAGATTGTCCTTTTCAGAATACAGAACAGGCTCCCACCATACCACCACCTGCTGACCTGTAAAAGCAAAAAGGTGTAGGAATTATGTTCTCCTCCAGCAAAATATTGCATACTTACCTGAGGGGTGGGTGTCAAGTGGAGGGGGCCAGGCTCTTTTCAGTGGCACACAGTGATAAGACAAGGAACAATGGGTTCAAACTTGAACATAGAAGATTTCACCTCAACATGAGGAGAAACTTCTTTACAGCAAGGGTGATGGAGCCCTGGAACAGGCTGCCCAGGGAGGTTGTGGAATCTCCTTCTCTGGAGGCTTTCCAAACCCACCTGGATGCATTCCTGTGCAGACTACCCTAATTGATCCTGCTGTGGCAGGGGGGTTTGACCTGATGATCTCTTGAGGTCCCTTCCAACCTCTAATATACTGTGTTACTGTTTATGTTCACATAATTCACAGTCAAGTATTTCTATATTTTATTAAAAAACCACCACATAATTTACATATTATTTGTGGTACTTTTTCTAGCAGAAAATTAATTCCAGATGCATCCTACCAGTAGCATTAGTTACTTACTCCCTTATCTGGCACAAACTCTTACAAAATGCTAAAGCTTCTATATAAATCATATTAATTATTGATCACTCTGGCAGATAGAGCCAGTAAACGGAGCTCAAAGATGTGAAACACAGATCCAGGGACCACAAAGGGAATTTAGAACTTGAGGACGAAGCTCTAAGGTGATCCTTGCTCAGAAGCTCTATGGATTTGAAATGCAAAGACAAACTCTTTTAGAAGTTACCCATTTATTGAGCTAGCCAATAGACTTCATTACTCTTCACCCTTTGTTCTTTCATACACTAAGTCACAGAACATCTCCAAAGAATCAACTTCAACTATTTGCTACCCTCTGAAGAGAATCAGAAATCCAGACTTTCTGAAAAGTCAGTAAAACCTCTTCAAACAGCAGGTTTATAATCAGCAGTTCAAAAAGCAGAGAAAGACCAGGGAAGTTTGCCACTAAAAATATTTTCAGTGGGCAGCCAGGAAGACAAATCTTTTTCAACACAAACATAATTAGCCAAGTATATGCAAGGCCACTAGAAGTCACATTTCTTTTTAGAAAGAGAAAAGATGCAGCAGGAACAACCAACACCAACCAACACCCACCAACCAACCAACCAACCAGCCAAAACTCCTCACTAGTATACTTTGAATAAAGTTATAATAAAACAATAGCTCAAGCTTATAGGAATCACTTATCTCAGATGATGCCACCACTCAGTAGGAAAAAACCCACCCCCAACATCAGATCTAGATTTATTATATCAAAAAGTAGTCCAGCACTCTGATCTCCTTACTGCTGCAAAGGAATTATATGAGACAAGGCAAATTGTCACCATGCTGTAGACCAACTTCTTGGTCTGATACAGATATATTAACACCTGAAGGAGGAAAGGATACCTCACAAGCACTGAAATAGGGATAGCAGCACAATGTTCTGTTTCTCTTAATTCTGAAAAATGAACAAGGATGTGCCTGGGTGTTGGGGGTTTTGTTTGTTTGTTTGGTTTGGTTTTTTACCTAAAGAAAAAGCATATGTAAGTTATGATCATTCACATGAAGAGCTGAAAGGAATTTCAGAGAGTTACAGAATGTTAGAGGTTGAGAAGGAACCTCAAAAGATCATCTAGCCCAACCCTCCTGCCAGAGCAGGATCACCTAGAGTAGGTCACACAGGAATGCATCCAGGTGGGTTGGGTTTTGAATGTCTCCAGAGGAGACTCCACCTCTCTGGGCAGCCTGTTCCAATGTTCTGCCACCCTCACAATGAAAAAGTTTTTCCTTATTTCTTCTATTTCATGCCAACCAACAGATCATCCAATCAAGTTAAGGAAGAGACTGAGATTATAAAAGCAGTTATTATTAACAAAAGCTCTTACCCCATTAATAGTATGCATGATTCATGATCCTGCTTTTGGCAGGGGGGGGTTGGACCTGATGGTCTCTGGAGGTCCCTTCCAACCTCTAATGTACTGTGATACTGTGAAAAGCACAGTATTGGATCAGAATCTGGAAAAGTGACATTTTCAGAAAAGACACAGGACAGAGGAACCAGAAATCTGCACAAGGGTCAGACTTCTCCCCTGTCAGGTTCCCCTGTCAGGTTGAGGTTCAACAAGACCAAGTGCAAGGTCCTGCAGCTGGGTTGAGGCAATCCCAAGCACAAATCCAGGCTGGGCAGGGACTGGCTGGAGAGCAGCCCTGAGGAGAGGGACTTGGGGGTGCTGGTGGATGAGAAGCTCAACATGAGCCAGCAGTGAGCACTTGCAGCCCAGAAAGCCAACCAGAGCCTGGGCTGCATAAGGAGAAGTGTGGCCAGCAGGGCCAGGGAGGTGATTCTCCCCCTCTGCTCTGCTCTGGTGAGACCCCACCTGGAGTACTGCATCCAGTTCTGGAGCCTCTATTACAAGAGGGATATGGACATGCTGGAAGGTGTCCAGAGGAGGGCCACCAGGATGATCAGAGGGCTGGAGCACCTCTCCTATGAGGACAGACTGAAAGAATGAAAAGTTGGGGCTGTTCAGTCTGGAGAAGAGAAGGCTCTGAGGTGACCTTCTTGTGGCCTTCCAGTATCTGAAGGAGGCTACAAGAAATCTGGGGAGGGACTTTTTAGGCTATCAGGGAGTGATAGGACTAGGGGGAATGGAACAAAGCTGGAAGTGGGGAGATTCAGGCTGGATGTGAGGAAGAAGTTCTTCCCCATGAGAGTGGTGAGAACCTGGAATGGGTTGTCCAGGGAGGTGGTTGGGCCTCCATCCCCGGAGGTGTTTAAGGCCAGGCTGGATGAGGCTCTGGCCAGCCTGATGTAGTGTGAGGTGTCCCTGGTCATGGCAGGGGGGTTGGAACTAGATGATCCTTGTGGTCCCTTCCAACCCTGACTGATTCTGTGATTCTGTGATTCCCCGTAAGCTGCAGTTTTTGCTGTTTCCTTGGAGGGAATATCAAAGGCAGCCTGGGCGGCGTGGCCAGAGATGGAAAGAGGGGATCCTGCCCCTCTGCTCTGCTCAGACCTCACCTGCAGTGCTGTGCCCAGCTATGGGGCTCTCAACACAGGAAGGATATGGATCTGATGGAGAGGATCCAGAGGAGGCCATTAAAAACATCAGAGGGCTGGAGAACCTCTGCTATGAGGACAGGCTGAGAGAGCAGAAGTTGTTCAGCCTAGAGAAGGGAAGGCTTAAAGGAGACTTAACAGAGGTCTTTCAGTACCTTAAGAGGACTACAAGAAGGCTGCAGAGGGACTGTTTCCAAAGGTCTACAGTGACAGGGCAAAGGGCAATGGTTTGAAGTGAGAGAAGAGCAGATTTAGATTGGATGTTAGCAAAAAGTTCCATACCATGAGGGTGGTGGAACACTGGAACAGGTTGCCCAGGTTGGAACAGGTTGAGGCTCCATCCTTGGAGATAATATTCAAGGTGAGGCTTTGACAAGGCTCGGAGCAACCTGATCTAGTGGTGGATGTCCCTGCTGAGTGCAGGGGGTTGGACTAGATGACCCTGGGAGGTCCCTTCCTACCCAAATCATTCTATGGTTCTATCACATATCAGCACTTCCTTTCCTACTTCAAAAGCTTGCCTTCAGAATTTAACCAAAAAATACAGAAAAAAAAGAAAATATGATGAGATTCTAAAATCCACGTGCAGCAGGCTGCAGGTTTCAGTAATCTGCAGGAAGGTTTGAATTTTGTCTTTCACTTTGAGGCTTGGCTGCCCTGCCTGTCTCCATGCCGTTAAACAGATTCTGGCCATTTACAGGCCATGTTGAAAGAAATAAAATAGAATCCAAAAGACTAGAGTGGAAATCAAACCCAGGCACCATAAAGAAGTAATAAATAAATAAATAAATAAAATCAGCTATTCCACTTGATCATGTTACCTGTGTATTAATCCCAACAGAAGCTTATAGTCTTGATTCAGAGCACCACACAATCAAAGGAAAACTTGCTATTGCCATGGGGATTGAGAGAGATTCAGTAGAACTCATTAGGCTGGCAATGCTCCCTGTTTGCTGTGACAGAGTTAATGGGACACTTCTCATGGCTGGCTCTTTCCACCTGGGCATTTTACTTCAACAGAATTTTTGCTATGCCTGACAACTTTTGCAGAAATCTTTTTCTGAGAGTCTGGACCTCAGGACAGGGGAGATCAAACACTCCAAATTAGCCAGTCACAAACAGCTGAACTGCTACCATCACAATTGTTTAAAATGATAACTTGGCCTTTTAGTCAAACCTTTTTTTTTTTTTTAATTCTCTTTTTAAACTCAGATGAACAAATAGCAAGAATTCTTTACTCACAGTGTTAATATATCACATCACATATGTGTGGTCAAGTTCATATTCAAAAGCCACTGTAACATGAAGCCAATTCACACTATAGCTTTTAATTGGAGGGATAATGAACCAGATCAAAATTCAATCACTCTGTGTTGGCCCCAGCAATGGCTGTACCACCAGCTTTGCAGTTGCAGTACAGCCTCTATGCAGGTATTGACAAAATCCTTTGTTTATAAAGTGAACACAGGTGTGCCAGGTTACACCCAGCCCAGGACTGGGTGGGCTGAAAAGAACCTAGCCTCCAGGGTGGACAAAGAAACCTGACCCAGGTGGGCAGAGGGACTTGGTCCCCCATCCCAGAGGGAGGGGACCCTGGGTCAAAGTCTATTGCACTCCTGTTTCCTGTCCACCAAGTCTGTTTAAGGGGAGCCATGTCCTGTTCCTCTTCCTCATCCTCACCTGCCTGAGATGCTGCTCCTGCTGCTCCCTGCTGTTGCTGTAACCACGTGGTGGGGCCTCTTCCATGCTGCTCCAGACTCCTAAGGACTGCATCTAAAGAGAATCCAAATTGCATCTAGAGAATCCTTTGCCAGCTCTGCCTGGTTTTGTGTATATTTTTATTTACCCTTTTTCCTTATACCTTTGCAACCTTCCTTTTACTCAAAATGCCTTTTATGTTTGTTAACCTTACCTTTTTACTTCCAAATTCGTTCAAGACTGTTTCTTTCATAATTTTACCTCTCTTTTCTCCTGCTTAATTTGCTTTTGCCTACCAGGGAAAAAAAAAAGGGGAGAGGGGAGGCAATCTATATCTGTTCCATTTGGGCTTTTGGACTCTGGGAAAGCTTAAACCACAACAACAGGAGAGGAGAATTCCCAACACTTCAATTATGTATTCAATCAATTTTCAACCAATCCTAACCCTCCAGCTTTAACACAGTATTTTGATTGTCTGCAAAGTGACTACATCACTGGAAGATCAGACTTTGCTATCCTAATTCCCTATTCTGTCACTAATCATAAAACACTAGGTTGGAAGGGACCTCAGGAATCATCTGGTCCGACCTTTCTTGGCAAATGCATACTCTAGACAAGATGGCCCAGCACTCTGTTCAGTCAAATATTAGAAGCTGCAACACCAGAGAATTCACCATCTCCCTGATAAGGCTATCAATAGAAACAATGCTTCTCATTTCCAGACTTGCAGATTTGGACAAGAGTCAAGAGCGAACTCCAGTTCCTCTGTTGGAGCAAAGTTATGCAAGCCAAGTCAAACTCTGACCATACTGACAATTTGGCTTACTGGTAGCCTTGAAATGACATCAACAACTCAGCTGACTTCCAAGTCATACATATGTAGCCAGCAGAACCTTTAACTGCAACCAAATACAACACTCTTACCAATGACACAGGAAGAACGAGTGTAAACACTCAGTTGTTCAGCTGTGTGGATTTACAGACAGCATGTGATGAATTTCATTCAGGCTGAGCAACCAAGCACATATGACTGTTGATGCAGTCAGTGTGTAGATTAAGAGATTTCATTTTTCATCTTGCTGTACAGAAAATACCATATGCTGTGGGGAAAACAAGCAATTCAGATGAAGAGAGGGAGAAGCTGAATGATCAAGCACTCACCAATCACACATACTGAAGATCTTATGTCCTCTTTTTAAATCTTGGACAAAAGACTAGCAAAAGTTGTCTACCTCAACTGCTGGGTTTTCAGCAAGGCCACCCACAATATCCTTGCATCCAAGCTGAGACACTGCAGTATAGATAGGTGTATTGTGGATGGCTGCATCACTGGACTGAAAGGGTAGTGATTAATGGTTTGGATACTATCTGGAAACCAGCTACAAGGGTGTTATGGGATTAGTATGAAAGTAAAAGACTTCCCCACCTTCCTCAACTTGCCTCCTCCCTCCCCTCTTACCAAGAGGTAAGACATGGAGGAAAAAAAAAGGTAGGGAGAGTTTTCTATTTGATTTTACACAGAATATTTACTCCTCCACTACAAAATTATCAGGTTACATCAGCGTGTGTATACATATACATATATATGTGTATATATATATATATATATATATAAAAATACAGAAAGGAAGGGAAAGGGAAAATACTGCCCTGAAATCCCCAAACCAAGTGAAAACACCTGCATGCTCGAGATCCCAGAAAGCAAGAGAGTAACCCAGAATCCCCTGACCAGTATGATAACGCCCCACTGTCGTGAAATGCCACAAATTCATGATTTCTGGTAGTGTGGAAAAGCAGGTTTTTTTCAAACCACCACAAAGGAGAACTCATCAGGGATCTATCTTGCCAGCTACCCCATTTAACACTTTCATCTACCCTATGCAGGAAGTGATAGAACACATCTTCATGGACTTTTTGGAAGACACCGAGCTCAGGTATGCTGGTGACTTGCATGAAGGTTGTACACAAGGACACCAACAAACTCGAGATCAAGAAAGGGCCCCAGTGGTGTTATGAGGCTGGACCATAGATCCCATCAGGTGGAGACAAGTATGAGATCACAAGTACTTGACAGGCAAAACAGATTCAACTTATGGAAGACTGTCATAGTTATAGGCTGATGCTTAGGAAAATTCCAGAGAAAATTGTAGCAGTGTAAATAAATTACCACTGGATATAAAAGGAGAAAAATGATAAGGTCTAAATAACTCCATTGGCTTGCTCACTGGCATAAAAGTTAGTTGCATAAACAATTTTTCCTCTTTGCTGCTCCTGCACTGTAGCTGCTACTAGCTGGTGTCTTGGCTTAGCATTGCTGACCTTGGCTGCATTCATTGTTGTGGCTAAGTACTAGCAAGCTATACTAACTCCTTGCTCCTTTTCCCCTTGTACAGGGTGGGGGGACAGAGAGGCAGGGAGGCTGTTTGGTAGCCCTCTAGCTTTGTCCAGGGTGGGGTGTCTCTGTGTTGTTTATAAATTGTAAATATATTTTTAAAAATATATATAAAATATATAAATTATATTATAATTATATATAATATATTATATATAATACATGTTATAATTATATATTATATATATTATAATTATAAATCATATATATATATAGAGAGAGAGAGAGAGCACATATTCATTGCATTTCATATTTCTAGATTTTAGTTTGCTTGTAAATATAGCTTCATTGGCTTCCAAAACCTTCTGAGCTAGTCTGGGAATTTATTTTGGGGGTCTGTTCAGTCTGCAGTCACCTCAGTCACTCTTAATGTATTATCTCAAGACAAAATTATCTTACATCTCCCATACTTACTTATACTGAAAGGTAATACTCTCAGAACTATAGACCACCTAACTCATGTCCTCAAGTTTTCACTCATTCACTAACTGAGGAACAGGATGGCTCCTTCATCTGTTTCTTTACTCCTCTTTCCCCATCCCCCAACAGTCAGAGAAGGAAATCACTGTTATTCAAATAACTGTGAGCAATTCCGTTCAAAGACAACTCTCTAAAATACATTTAGTGATAAAAACACAATCAACCCATCAAAATACAAGTTACTCTGATGTAAGTGCACTCTCCCCTTCCTTCTCTGAGATTCCACACAAAATTAAGTGCTAAGACTCCATGGGCCACTGAGAGTCAGTGGGGAGCACTTATGTGCCTGCAAACAACACCAAATGTTTTTCAGCCTCTTTTTTCATGTCAGGGGCTGAAAAATCTTGTGTATTTGAAGTTGTCCTTCCCTAGCCCGAATTACTTTCTCCTTCTTAGAGAATCCATTTTTCCTGGTGAGTCATGAAAACACAAAATTTATAAACTACAAAATGACAAACATTTAAACCTTTAAAAAGCAGTTTCAAGCTTAGCTTGATTTTAAATGTAAATGTAGGGTTACATTTCTCTCCCAAACCATGTGAGTTAAACTCTGCCACTTTTCCCCATCTCCTAATTCAAGCTTTCTGCCAGTGAAAAGACATAAAATTAACAGTCTGTTGGTAATGAGCCTTTCCTGACTTTGTTTTCCACTCACACTGAATTAATTCAGTTTTGTTTACAATGTAGCATTTAGAAGCAAAGCATTTTTCACAGAATCACAGAATCAGTAAGGCTGGAAAAGACCTCAAGGATCATCAAGTCCAACCTGTCACCCAAGACCTCATGACTACTAAACCATGGCACCAAGTGCCACGTCCAATCCCCTCTTGAACACCTCCAGGGATGGTGACTCCACCACCTCCCTGGGCAGCACATTCCAAGGGCTAACAACTCTCTCCATGAAGAACTTTCTCCTCACCTCCAGCCTAAACTTCCCATGGCACAGCCTGAGACTGTGTCCTCTTGTTCTGGTGCTGGTTGCCTGGGAGAAGAGCCCAACCCCCTCCTGGCTACAACCTCCCTTCAGGTAGTTGTAGACAGCAATGAGGTCTGCCCTGAGCCTCCTCTTCTCCAGGCTAAACACCCCCAGCTCCCTCAGCCTCTCCTCATAGGGCTTGTGTTCGAGGCCTCTCCCCTGCCTCATTGCCCTTCTCTGGACATGTTCAAGAGTCTCAATGTCCTTCTTAAATTGAGGGGCCCAGAACTGGACACAGTACTCAAGGTGTGGCCTAACCAGTGCTGAGGTTTTTCATATTATATTCCAGTTAGTTGCCTTCTGGCTTTCATCACTGTTAAAGTCACTGTTTGTTTTGAATTTTCAGGACAAACCATGAAATAGAGCAAGTATTAAATTGTAGAACTTTGCTGAAGCACAAGGCTAATGGTAGACACAAAACTAAATTAAACAATTGTCTCTGCTATTCTACTCCAAAGCATCTATTCAGTCAAGTGTAAGCATGTGAAAAATGGAAGCCTAACTGCACAAAGCAAACATTAAAAAATAACCCAAACAAGCAAACCAACCCCACAAAAACAACAACAAAAAAACCCCAAACCACCATCAACAGCAAAGACCCCCAAACAAACCCAAACAAACAAAAAAACCCAAAAAAACCCCACAACAACAACCCAAAGTATTGATATAACACATCTGGTTCCCAAGGCACATGAGATCAAATAAGAATTTTCAGAAAGGTGTACGCTGCACTAGTTTGTTTTAATCCAACACAGTCAATGCTTAAACCATTACCTTGCAGACAGCCACCAGTTGTCTTCAAGACACTGTAAGGAATACATGGATGAAGGAATGAGTTATGCCTTGTTTGCCTTTTGGATACTGACCAGGACACAGGACATCCTGGGAAAGCATCCCTCTGTAAGATAACAGACATTTCACTTGCCTCATGGAGAGGTTGTGCTACAAATGATTTATTCTAGATCAAATTCTGCACCTTGGGAAGAGAAATTTCTCAGGAAATTGAGCACCCATTTCAGAGTAGATGGTCTACAAGGTAACCACAGCAGAATGACTCTGATAGAACTACTATAGCTATGTTCCTTGGCTAAGTCTTAGTACTAAAAATAGATTAAACACATTATCATTTTCCACTGCACAATGAGACTGACTCACCAAAGATTAAAACCAATTCAAATGGCATACCAAAGACATTGCTCAATTAAATTAAACAAACCCCTAAAAAATAATGTATGAATAACCCTGAATATAACCTAACCCTCCAAAAAACAATCTATGAATAACCCTGAATATAACCTAACCCCCTAAAAAATGATCTATGAACAACCCTGAATATAACCTAACCCTCTAAAAACCAACCTATGAATAACCCTGAATATAACCTAACCCCCTAAAATTGATCTATGAACAACCCTGAATATAACCTAACCCCCTAAAAAACGATCTATGAACAACCCTGAATATAACCTATCAAGAGGAGTAAGAACTGACTGTAGTGTGTAGACCACTCAGTGATGTTTTTCAATAGTGATGTTTACATCATACTTAGAGATGAGAATTTACACAAATTAAAAATGTCTTCCTCACTTTAGAAAGTGTCAGCAGTCTGCTGTACTATTTACAGAGCTTCTTAAGGAAACTTAAACTGCCTTATTTACAAGTCAGAACAAGTTGGCACACATACAACAGTATGTAATGAAATGACATCACATACTGTATTTTCATCATGCACTAACACCACTTCTTAATTACTTTCAGCAGCTCTAGATGGTATCTGTATTTTTTGCACACTGTAGCAGCTCAGCTACTGATCCTATATTCTTTTTTTCCAGCATCTTGATAAACTGATTAAATCTTACTTTGAGGTTTTCAGACAGGGTAGGGGCTTTTGTTCCCATTATGTTACTGTATTAATACAAAAGGAGTAATTTTGGCTGTATTAAGTATACAAGGTACACTGGTAACCCGGCAAAGAAAGCATGCAGTACCAGGAGGATTTATCTAACAGCTCATGCTACTGATCCAGAAACTGAAGAAATGAAGTCACTGCTGTGAAGTAGAGGAGAAAGATTAAACTGAAAGGCTGCAACTACACAAACATTTAAGAGTCAAGAGAAGACACCACTAAGTCTGAGAAGAAGGGAAGGAGAACCACAGAAGCAGGTGTAGATTTTGACATAGATGAGGTACAGTTGAGAACTGCAACTTGGGGAAAACACAATGTGTAGAAAGACAGGAAACTGCCTGTTGTCTTCTCTTAGCCTGGAACTCACAGGGATTGCTTGCATTAACAGTTCTCAGATGGTATATACACTTTACTGACTCTTACAAATCATGTTTAAGGTCATAGATTTATCTGGCTGCCTGATCCTGCAGTGCTCAGGATCTGTGCCTTACTGGTGCCTGATGCATGACCTAGATAGTCTTTGCACAGCTGTAAGATTGTAGAGGAGACATCATATCTAACTTTTATCTAAAGACAGTTATTAATAGATTTCATAGATTTTTTTGGGGTTGGAAAGGACCTTCTTCAAGATCATCTAGTTACAACTTTCGCTAGACCAGATTGCTGAAGGCCTCATCCAACCCGACCTTGAACACCTCCAAAGAGGGAGCATTCCACAACCTCCCTGGGCAACCTGTTCTAGTATCTCACCACCCTTACTGTAAAGAATTTCTTCCTAGTATTGAGCCTAAATCTGCCCTCCTCAAGCTTCAGTTCATTCCCTCTCATCCTATCACTACATGCCCCTGTAAAAAGTCCCTTCCTGGCTTTCTGGAGCCCCTATTGCAAGGAGGATCTGGAGGTGCTGGAACATGTCCAGAGAAGGGCCACGAGGATGAGCAGAGGGCTGGAGCTCCTCTCTTATCAAGACAGACTGAGAGAGTTGGGGCTATTCAATCTGGAGAAGAGAAGACTCTGAGGAGACCTTCTTGTGGCCTTCCAGTATCTGAAAGGGGCCTACAAGAAAGATTTGGAGGGACTTTTTAGGATGCCAGGTAGCAATAGGACTAAGGGGAATGGAGCAAAACTAGAAGTGGGTCAATTCAGATTGGATGTTAGGAAGAAATTTTACACCATGAGGGTGGTGAGACACTGGAACAGGTTGCCCAGAGAGGTGGTGAAAGCCTTATCCCTGGAGGTTTTTGCAGCCAGGCTGGATGTGGCTCTGGGCAACCTGCTGTAGTGTGAGGTGTCCCTCAGGGGGGTTGGAACTGGATGATCCTTGAGTTCCCTTCCAACCCTGACAATTCTATGATTCTATGTCCATGAGGGTGCTGGAACACTGCAACAGGTTGCCCAGGGTGGTGGCTGAGGCCCCATCCCTGGAACTATCCAAGGTCAGGCTAGATAAGGCTGTGAGCAACCTGATCTGGTAGAGGATGTCCCTGCTGACTGCAGGGGGGTTGGACTGGATGACCTTTCGGAGGTCCCTTCCAACCCAAACCCTTCCATGCCTCTATGCCTCTTTCTTGGAGGTCCTCCCTTCAGGTACTCGAAGACTGCCATTGTAAGCTTAAGCTACTTAAAAAGAACTTTCATTACAAAGCAAATGCAAGAGCCAAACTGGAGACCCCACAACAGGGCAGGGGATGGCATCTGAAAAATAACGCAGACAAGATGTTTATGGACAAATTCCTTAAAACTAATAAAAAAATTCCCAAACTAAGAAAATTCTTGCATGTGTAAATAACTGTGCTAGAGAACTGATTTCAAGAATCGAGGTGCAGGAGGCAAATGAACTAGGCAGAAGGCCCTGAATCAACAGTCCATACTCAGAAGATTGCCTGAGCAACACATTCCCCAGATGAACAGCTCCAGAAATTTGTACAAACACTGAAGTGCCAGTGCCTCAAATTAAAAGAAGGGAAGCACAGCTCTCACACAACCTACTACCCTACTACAACTTTCAAATATAAATTCATGAGCAACTCTTTTGGATTTTGTACTTCAGGTTCACAACACATGCCTGCTACTGAATAGCTAGACTTGGAAGATTATTATAAAATGACTACCAGATGAGATGAAAAAAATTGAAGTGTAGAGGTATGACATACTACTTCTGAAAGACAATAATTAAGCAGCAACTAAGATGAAGTTAGGGGGATAATCAGTGGCATACTAGTCAGAGGATTTTTTCATATTAAAGGTATTAAGCATAGAAACGTGGACTGTGTTGCTGCACCAAGACAACGCTGTTACTCAGAAAGCAAGCTCAGTCTTCTGGTGTGAATGCACATAATCCTTACTAACTCTTGAAGTCACAAACAACAAGTAGTAAACATAATGTATGAATTCATAAACTCTCCACTGCTTTCACTTTTCTTGCTTCCTATTATGCTGAACTTGAATTGCCAATCCAATTGTGACAGAGGAAGCCGTTGTAATAGAGGTGCTGATTTAGTGAAGAACAAGAAGCTTAAGAGAAAAGTGCTTCTGAGGTGTTCCCAACATCCCCAGAGTTATCAAGTGTGTGCATGTGCACACATGTGAAGATATCATCACACGCTTAAGATACTACTTCCTCAGCTCCATTTCAGTCAAGAGCTTGATTCAAAGCAGTGAACCCTGTAAGGATACTAAAATTCCCCAACAGCACTATTAGAATTCCATTACTAGAAGTTCTCATCATTATGGAGAAGATAATTAAAACAAACAAGCAAACCAAGCAACCTACCCTTGCCTAGACTCTGGTGCCTTGAGAGGAAGAAAAAACAGACTGCAACCCCAAAGCCAGCCAGACTACCACATTCCCCCAGGACAAAGCCCAAATGACTGCTGGTGCCAGTGCTGAACAAGGCATTCTTCTTCAAAAGGTACACAACTGTGCTTCTTTCTCCACCTCTGCCTCTACACACCAGAGGTACATTAATTAACTGCAAAGCATGCTGCTAGAGCACGTTAAAGCAGCTCTACTGAACACACTGCCAAGCGAAATCAAACCAAACCAAAATAATGTAAAATTATCAAAGGACAGCAGTCTCCAATATACCTTTTGTCTTGCAGATCAAGACACAATAAGGATTGATGACAGACAGACTGACCAACCAACCAGACAACTCCTGAACACCTTTAAGATTAGGGATTTCATGGCTTCTCTAAATAACCTGCTCTAGCACTACACCATTGTCCTAGTGGAGAAAATTTTTCAGTCCAGTGTGAACTTAAGCTGAAAAAAGGTCTTTGGTCTTGTTACACCATCTGCTACTACCAAGATATGCTTGGCTCCATCATCTTTGTAACTGCCCTCCAAAGAGTTGCCAGCTGCTACTGGATCACCCTTTAGCATACTCTACATCAGACAAAACAGACAACCCTGGCAATCATTCACTGAAACACCTGCAGTTTCTTGGCATTTATTTTAAACTAGTGGGCCCCCCAAAAATGTTCCTGGTTGTAGGTTCATCAGTACAGAAGAACAATGATCTCCTTTGATCAGCTGGTCACACTTCTAAACGTAGCACAGTACCAGATTTATTGACAGAGACAGTACATTACTGGTTCATATTCCTCATCTTTTTTTGAAAAGAATGGAAAGGCTAATAAAAATACTGCATTGAGAAGCAGTCAATAGAACAACATTTCATGCCTGCTCAGAGATCTCTGCAGTAGATGGATTTTTCTGGTGGAAAGAAGAAATGGCACTTGCTGCAGAAGGCTGGAATAAGTAATTTGAAAATAAGAGTAGACAACTTGTGAGGTATTTCTTGCAGATACTCTATGAAGCATTGTTTTTCCTGTGTCTACAGTGCTGTCCAGAAGGGGGCAAGGTGGGAGTCTTTCTGCTCTATTACAGATAGAGGGATCCACAAGCAACATGAGCCTCAGAAAAGCCTTCTGGCTTGTTTCTACCAGAGATGCAGAGTGCTCTAGTACCCTGTACCTGCACAGCTTCAAGCAGGCAACAGTTAGAAAGAAACACTGCACTGTTAGCGCCCAACCAATATTCCATATGCCATTTGTCAAGAATTCCTACTATTAAAAAGGAAAAATAATCTACTTATTTCCCTTACCAACCTAGGATACCAGAAAAGCAAAGCTTGCTTCCACAGTCAGTTGTTCTACAGGAAAAGTTACCACTGAAGTAGAAACCAGCAACATCCAAATTAAATCCTTGTAGCAATGTATCTCACTTCAGTAAGATACATACAAAGGGAAAAGCTGCCAAAATAGAAAGTGGTGCACACCAAGAAGGCAGTTTAAGTATGACCTTCCATAGTACTGGATCCTACCCCATTACTAGCAAGCAAACTCATACTAAGAACAAAGAGCAAAAAACCTCTGATGTACAAATCATGTTAACATGTTCCCTTAGAACAACAGTCTTGGGCAAATATCTTTAAAACATCTTTATTTGTTCTCAGTATACATTAGAGTGGGGTTGATTTGTCTAGGAAATATTATAGCAAATAATATAAAGATAACAGCATCTACAAGCTAGGAGCCTACTGATACACTATTTCTTCCACCCTACTGCTTAAGTAAAATGCCAAAACTTTTAAGTGCTACTTTCTCCAGCTTGTGGCCTCTATCAGAATAGGAGAGGACTGCCCTCTTTCCATTGATATAATGGGTTATTTCTGCAAATTTTCAGTATTTAGTGTTTCACTGCAAAATATTTGGCTTCTCCTCAATGGAGGAGGCATACATGAAGATGTTATGCTACTTTCCTCCCACCTCAGTATTTCAAGTACTTCCACAAAACATATTACTGTCTAGGTTTCCACAAGGATTCAAGTCCCCTGGTTAAAAGTCCAAGTAACCACAATGCAGAGGACAGTCCTGAGAAGAGAATTAAGGTGGATGTTACCTCATAGCAAAGTCTGTTCTTTCAATCCCAACAGAGCAATTAACCCAAAGGTTGAAAGGACAACTGCAAGTGAAGTACAGTTCAATCTTAACAGGTTCCCAACATAATTCCTTAAAACATGTGAGATTCATCTCATTGGTAACTGCACTCAAGACAGCAACTAAATAACAGCAAAAGGGCATTTAAAGTTACTTCCTGGATCTGATTCTTTCCCACAATTTTAGTTAGTGGTTGGAATGACAGAATGGGTATGCTTTTAAACATTTATAGATGACATCAAGACCAGAGCTCAAGTAACTTAGGCAAATGTATCCAAAATAATTCCATACCAAGAATGATTTTTATAGATTACACTAAAAAGTCAAAGTGGTATTAGTAAAGTAAGTATTGACCAAAAGAGTTTTAAATACATTTAAATAATAAATAAATAAATCCATCAAATATAAGATGCTATATAAAGGACAGAAATCAGTGAAGCAGTACAAAAGAGGACAACAGAGTGGCCACAGTGGATTAAGAACCACACACGGCCAATACCAGACTCTTGCCAAAAGAAGCAGGGTTGTTATCCTAGACAGTCAGTGAGGTATGGAAAGCAATTATAATTCCTTGGTGACAGTAACAGACCAGAACTGGAATCCCATACTCAGTTTGGGGTTCCATGTTTTAAATTGTGACAAACTACTCAAGAAAGAACTGTAAGGATAATGGTTTTGGCAAATGTGGCTTATAAGGAACAGGTAACAAGGCTGTTTGGATGTCTGTCTCAAAACCACTAAAGGCTATCCTGCCTACCATCTAAGAATCCCTAGCCCAACCACAACAGTCTAAACATATACTCTTTCAATAGACAGAAGTGTCTTACGAAGAGGACAGCAATCATCAGTGTTCTGGATGAAACAGGAAACTGTTAGCTGAGATTATTTGGATTAGAATAAAGTTTTAATAGTTAGAACACCAAAACAAAGGAACAAGATACCCAAGGATGTTGTGGGATCTCTTGCCTTTGATAATTTGGCAGATGAAGTTACTAAGCCACTTATCCATCATACCTGAGAAGTTGTGTTGGTCCGGTCAAGATCCCACTGACTAAAAAAGGTGAAATATACCCCCTATTTATAGAAACAGAACAAAAGAAGATCTGAGGAACCACAGGCTAGTCAGTCTCACCTTCATACCCAACCAGATATTGGAGCAAATCCCTCCTGGAAACTATGCTAAGGCACAGGTTGATTGGTGTAAACCAACATGACTTCACTAAGGGCAAATCACAGAATCACAGAATTAACCAGGTTGGAAAAGACCTTTGAGATCATCAAGTCCAACCTATCACCCAACACTACCTATTCAACTAAACCATAGCACTAAGTGCTTCATTCAGTCATATTTTAAACACTTGCAGGGATGGTGACTCCACCACCTCACTGGGCAGCCCATTCCAATGGCCAATCTCTCTGGGAAGAATTTCTTCCTAACATCCAGCCCAAACCTCCCCTGGTGCAGCTTAAGACTGTGTCCTCTCCTTCTGTCAGTAGCTGCCTGGGAGAAGAGACCAACTCCCACCTGGCTAGAGGCTCCCTTCAGGCAGTTGTAGATGGCAATGAGGTCTCCCCTGAGCCTCCTTTTCTCCATGCTAAACAACCCCAGCTCCCTCAGCCGCTCCTCATGGGGTTTGTGCTCCAGACCCCTGATAGAATTTGGTTGCCTTCTATGATGGGGTTACAGCATTGGTGGATAAGGGAAGAGCAACTGGCATTACCTACCTGGACTTGGGAAAATGTTTGACATTGTCTTTCACAACAGCCTTGTCTCTAAATTGGACAGACATGGATTTGATGGATGGACCACTTAGTGGATAAGGAATTAGATGGGTGCTTGAGTTGCAGTCAACCAGTGTTAATGTCAACCAGTAATGAGTAGCATTCCCCAGGAGTCAGACACTGTTTTAACATCTCTGTTGGTGACATGGACAGTGAGAGTGAGTACACCCTCAGCACATTTGCTGATGACTCCAAGCTGTGTGGTGTAGTTGCAGCAGGAAAGAGATACTATCCAGAGGGACCCTGACATGCTTGAGAGCTCTTTGAACAAATTTACCTTTGGACAACCAATCCAAAGAGATTTGATCCTGCCCCAGTATCATGGGCAAATAATACTGTCACTTGTGCTTCTGTGGTCCAATGTGCCTTTGCACTATTAAGCCCCTGATATCTTCAGAGTGATTTTGTTCCTTAATTTAACAACTGCCCATGTTAGGAACAGAATCAGAATGGTTGAGGCTAGAACAGACTTCTGGAAGTCATCTGGTTCACCCCCCTGGTCTAGTAGGGCCAGGCCAACTACAGAAGGTTGTCCAGGACTGTATCCAGATGCTTTCTGATTATACCCATGGATGGAAACTCCACAACCTCTCTAGATAACCTGCTCCACTGCTCAGCCACTCTCACAGTAAAAAAGCTTTTTGTGATGTTCAGATGAAGCCTCCTGTGTTTCAATTTATCCTCACTGTCACCAGGCACCACTGAAAAAAGCCTGGCTTAGCCTTTTGGACACCTTCCCTTCAAGTATTTATACACATTGATAAGATCCCCCCCACCCATTCCAAGCCTTCTCTTATCCAGGCTAACCAGTCCCAGATCTCTCAGCCTTTCTTCCTATGCCAGACACTCCTGTCCTGTATCACCTTAGCAGCCCTTCACTTGACTGCCTCTGATATATCTCTGTATCTCTCTTGCACTGGAGAGCCCAGAACTGGGCCCAGCACTCCAGGAGTGGCCTTACCCTTGCTGAGCAAAGGTGAAGGATCACCTCCCTTGCTCTACTGGCAACACGCCACCTAATGCAGCCCAGGATGCCATTAGCATTCTTTGTGGCAAGGGCACATTGCTGGCTCATGTTCTGCTTGGTGTTCACCAGGAACCCCAGGTCCTTTTCTGCAATGCTGCTTTCCAACCAGTCAGTCCCCAACATGTACTGGTGCTTGGGGTTGCTCCTGCCTTGATGCAGGACTTGGCACTTGCTTTTGCTAATGGACAGGAACAGGAAGGTAAGACTTCCCTAACAAAGTTATAAGCCAGTCTTATGATTCTCAAAGATAAAGGATCTTAAAGATAAAAGGTTTCTAGATGGTTCCCCTACCACTGCTGTAAGAACAAGCTGAAAGAGGTAATATGTGCTCTTTTCCATGTTTTACTGCAAGTTAGGAGTCAAAATGCAAAGAAGGTCCTCACAGATCAGTTCAAAGCACTGAAGTCTTATTCACACATACATGAGAAAGGACAATGCCACAGCATCGAGGCATATTTTGATAGAAATAAAGACCAAAACACTTTTTTTCTTGTCTATCACTTTTTAATTTATAGTTCATTTTTTTCCACTTTTCATCTTTTTTAATAGTATAAATAGTGAACTTTCCTTCTGTTACATTCTTCTTCTCAATATTAACTTGAATGATGTTCCCCATCTGATTTTATACTTTATACATTCCCTGTTTTCTTTCGTATTTTTCTTCATCTAGCAATTGTTTTCTTCTGTTCTCTGCATCATTTCAACAACTCAATAGTGCTCTTCAGAGCTGTAAGTTCCTTACAGATCACACTTGCCTTGGTACAACTTACACTTCAGGATCTTGCCAAGCCTGTTCTTCAAGGTGCACACACCTTCAAGCTAAACGAAATATTTAAATGAAGTCTGAAATTACACTTGACAAACAGCACAGCTGAGACAGGAGTCTCAGGAGTGACTCATCTCTGCCATGGAGCTGATATATATGCATGCCAAGATCAAAGAGAACAAAACAAATGCTATCAAGAACAAAAAGGAAACACATCCACAGAGGTTTGTATTTACAAGACAGCTCAAAGGAGTGCACGTTCAACTGGAAGGAAGTGAAATCTGGACACACACCACCAACCTCCAAGGCACACAACCTTCAGCTTCAAACGAAGAACAAATAAAAAAGTAGACAACAATCAACAGGAATAAATCAGCGCTGGGGAGCAAACTTCAGATTTTAAACTGCAGATTTTGCTATCGCTTCAGTTCCTTGTTTTTCCCATTTGTTAAGTGGCTGTTTGTGAAGTTTTGAGATGTAAACAACAAAGCACAGTCAGAGGTCTACACTGCTTTCAATTAAGCCTGTCCAAATAATTTCACTAGGAACATAGTTTGCAAAAAGCTGCCATTTGTTCCAAATGCTCTTGCCAGTAACAGCGTTCCTTACTCTGGTTCTCTGTGCCATGTCTCTCTGCTTCCAAGCACAGAAGCAAGTTCTCAGTTATCACCCTGCTGTTTCAACACCCAAAACTCAGATGGAGAGATTCAGGTATGTAATGAGTCTTTCTACATTAGTCTCTCCTGTGCATTATTACCACAAGCAAGCTGTGACTGGAAGTGCTTGCTTTCTAGAGGTTAGTTAATAGCACTAAGTTTATATTTTCTCTAACATATGAGGAACATTTCTTGATAATACACATCAGATAATCCTGGAATGTGGGTTCAAGCTTTCACTGAAGCACTGCTGCTTTATTACAAGCAATCAGACTAGTCTCTACATACTCAGAATGCTCTGATTTACTGAACCTTCTAGCTTCTCTGCTCTCTGGGATTTTAGCACTTTTACTGGAAGAAAAGTATTCCATGCCCCTTCAGTTTATTTTGGGGAAAACCATATTTATCTGTGCTAGCTAAGTCACCATTCCTAAGGCTCTAATTGCCTCAGTAATTTGTTCTCATACATAAAAGAAAAAAATAAACTGGTTTTGTTTTGTTTGTTTAAATGCTACTAGCTTTCAGGAAAGTATTTACTGCATTCAGGAAAATCAAAACAAGGTGTAAATATTTACGTGGAATAAGATTAAGATTTAGATTTAAGATTAAGATTTTATTTTAAGAGTGTAACTCCTTAACGTCTTGAAGCATAAAAAGAAAGTCATTAAAATGAGCTTTCTTCAAAATTACATAAGCAACTCCCTCCTGGCATGTGTGTCTTTTAGGAGGAGAAAAAAAAAGAGAACGATCAGGAATTAAAACAGGTGTCACTAGTAAGAGCTGCAGCATAAATGTCTTTTCAAATTGCACACACACCCACGAGAACAAAAAACATTTCAGCCTCATTCAAGTAGAAATTAAGATTCAGTATACCTAAGGGCTGGTATAAAAGCATCCATTAATTCAGGCTCTTTTGAGTGAAGGAAGGGGTAAGACAATCTCTTGTTTATGTAAGCAGCTATTCCAAGAAAACTCGTTATCTTTCTAAGGGAATGTTAATTCCTCCTCCTTTTCATTCAGCAGCTGAACAACAAGTCATATACACCTGTGTTACATAACAGGATTGAGGCATGGACTCAAAAATCTTTTTGCTTTCAGAAAGATTTTATTTATACATTAACAGATTAAAAAGAGATGGCAGGTTTTTTTTTTGTTTTTTTTTTTTTTTTACTAGTGGCTCCATTACAGTAGATCATAGCACAAATTCACAGTGAACATGCTGGAGATTTGTCAAGAGTACAACAGAAGCAAATGCCACCAGAAAGCTGTGCTTTAGCTTGAAGCATACCAAAACCCACCCTCCTGTCAGTACATATGCAGGTTCTGAAATCCCACCTCATTATCACAAGCAAGCATGGTACCTGTGCAATTTCTACAAATTTCCTGCTGAAAGCAATTTGTGATGACCAGGCAAGGTTCTAAAACCATCTGCAACCAACACAGCAATTTTGTGCTGACAGTGCTGTGATTTATTTGTCCCTCCACATGGAAACATTTAGCTGTTAAATGAAATTAAGTTCACAACACCATTAGCATAAAAATCATTATGTGCTTCTGTTATGTTCTGGATGTCTAATCGTCATACAATAGATTACATTATGACATGAAAAGGAATATACCAAACACTGGAATTGCAAAATATAGCTGCAGTTTCCATGTTTATCAGAAGGCAGGCAGGAGATAAGGGAATCAAAATCTCTTTTTGGTTTAAATGCCAAACAACATTCCTTGTTCTGAGCCTGTGGTCACCACAGCAGCTTCTATGCCCTCTCATTCTTGCAAAGAGCAGACTATGGTGTCACTTTTGCATGCAAAAGATGGCTCCCCACCATTACTCTCTCTTCAGTAACTGGATCTCTACAGAGAAAACATGTTTGTGTGTATTCCACATCTCCCAGGTGAGCATCTTAGAGTTTTAAGACACTATACCAACAGGTATCGTTCACAGAGACAACTACCCGTGCAGAACACAGACTTTAGAACTTCTCAATCACCCCAGAAGCTTCTATAGAAAGGTACCTTAGTCTTTGCTGTTCCACCATTAACCATGCTGAAGAAGTGGGCAGAGGAGGAATGCAAGCCAAGTAAGACTCACAGAGTCTGAACAACCACAGGTTGTGCAAGATCTGTTCCCTTCTAAGTATGATAAGGAAAAGTACAAGGTCCCTCACCTGAGTCAGAGCAACCCTTGTTACCAATAGAAGCTGGAGGTGATGAGACTGAGAGCAGCCCAGCAGAAAAGGACTTGGGGGTACTGGTGGATGAGAAGCTGCACTTCAGTCTAGAAGGCAAATCATATCCTGGGCTACACTAAGAGAAGCACAGCCAATCTCAAAGCCTGCAAGATAAGAATCACTCGAGTCTTAGCTACCTAAATACAAACAAAAGAATCAGGCTCCTGCTGAATTATTTTGGAGAAAGGAATACCTAGGATGAAGCAGCAGCCCCACAGACATCCAATCCACTTTTTTTATACAGACAGAAGCTGCCAGGATGGTGAGACACTGGGACAGGTTGCCCAGGGAGGTGGCAAAAGTCTCATCCCTGAAGGTTTTGTAGGCCAGGCTGGATGTGGCTCTTGAGCGACTTGATCTAATGTGAGGTGTCCCTGCCCATGGCAGGAGGGTTGGAATTAGATGATCCTTGAGGTCCCTTCCAAACTTAATTCTACGATTCTATGACTTCTTTTTGAAGTGAAAAAGAACAGCTCTGTTAGCTAGGAATCTCATTGGACAAATCAGGAACAAAGACCTTGTTTGCTCATGCTCTGCCCTACCAGCAAACCTTAACGGACTTAAAGATCTGCCAGGCATAAAAGTGACTTGGGGAAGAATGAGTACAGCTAACATCCTGGTTTAACTGAAACTAGACCAATATGTTAAGCAATTAGAAGGTGCAGGAAAAAGAGGAAGAAGGATCACAGCAGCACCTTAACCTAAGGTAATTAAAGTTGGCAATGGCTTACCTAGCTAGAGAAGAGAAAGCTCTGAGGAGACCTTATTGTGGCCTTCCAGTACCTGAAGTCCTCCAAGAAAGCTGGTGAGGGACTTTTTAGGGTGGCAGTTAGTGATAGGACTAGGGGGAATGGAAAAAAAAAAACCAAAGCAAAACAGAAATAGTTCAATTCAGATTGGATGTTAGAAAGAAGTTTTTCCTCATGAGGGTGGTGAGACCCTGGAACAGGTTGCCCAGGGAGGTGATAGAAGCTTCATCCCTGGAGGTTTTTAAGGCCAGGCTGGATGTGGCTCTGGGCAACCTGATGTAGTGTGAGGTGTCCCTGCCCATGGCAGTGGGGGTTGGAACTGGATGATCCTTGAGGTCCCTTCCAACCCTAACAATTCTATGATTCTTTTAGACTAAATTGATTTCAGGGAGTAAGCTTCAGGACTGAGCAACTGAAAACAGTACCTTAGCAGGGTTTAAAAATGGGTTGCTATACAGGCTATAATACTGGCCAGACAACAATTGCTGAAGTCATAGCAACTGGTGCTACCACAAAACATCCCTCCTAGAAATTTTTAAATAGTGAAATGTAATGGCTCAGCTCAGGGAAAAGACACCTGCTTTCATCAGTCTTACAAAAGGTTTCTATCCAGGGTAGATTAGGCTTGGTCTATTGTCCAAACAAACCAGGTTCCAAAACGGAAGACAGTGAATCTGAGGGACACCTAAATGCTGTTAACTGGTAGACTTTCACTGACTCTCCACTTTCTCAAATCCCCACCTCCTGTATCATACTTAGAAAATAGGCACAGAGAAGACTGTGACAAAAAACGGCAGTTTGAGGTTTGATACCTGCTTCAGAGCACAAAATATGATACATTCTGTAGAGAAAACAGATACATCAAATCTGGTCCATGAAAGAAAAATTCATCATGGTTGGCTGCATATCACTCACCAAGATAGTCTATCAGATCTGTGTTTGCTCTGGACAGGTTAAAAGCCTGTTGAGATAGTATGGTTTACACTGACAAGGGTGGAGCACTGAAATAAGCAGGTCTTGGCTTGTTGACACCACAATAAACTCAGAAATACTCATCTTGCTCTGGTTTTGTCCAGAAATGCTAGCCATGTCTTTCTGAGTTTCAAGTATAGTGTTGTTGAGGGAAACAGTTTTCTGTACATTCATTCAAGTACTAGAATAAAACTGGACCTGAATGTTCCCAGGAGGGGAATGCAAGAGTATATGAGCTACATATATATATCTCTCTCTCTCTCAGTATAGATAGATAGATAGATAGACACACAAACTCAGTATGCCCAAGGCATCCATCACCAACAAACAGATCCATGCAGGTAAAAATATCCAGTTACAAACTACTACAACTCACTGCCACTAGCAATGACAGGCCTTCACAAGCCCCTGTTTAAGTAGCAATACTAAGACCACTCCCATTTAATATCAAGACTGATTGTGTGCCACCAGATTAGCTTACTTAGATTCATTAATGAAGACGACACAGTACAACTTTTTCTTAAGTGTCTTCTACCTCTCCCTCCTTACCTCGCAGTCTTAGGGGAAAAAAATGAAGTTTAATAAGGACAAGTGCAGGGTCTTACATCTGGGGAGAAATAACAACAGGCACCAGGACAGGCTAGAGGCTGCCCTGCTGGAAAGCAGCTCCACAGAGAAAGACCTTGGAGTGCTGGTGGACAGCAAGATCTCCATGGGACAGCAATGTGCTCTTGTGGCCAAGAGAGCCAATGGGATCCTGGGGTGTATCAAGAAAGGTGTGTCCAGCAGGGCTAGGGAAGTTCTTCTACCTCTCTACTCTGCCCTGCTGAGACCACACCTGCAATCCTCTGTCCAGTTTGGGGCTCCCCAGTTCAAGAGAGACAGAGACCTGCTGGAGAGAATCCAAGGGAGAGCCATGAGGATGATAGGGGACTTGAGCATCTCCCCTGTGAAGAGAGACTGAGAGCCCTGGGGCTGTTTAGTCTGGAGAAGAGAAGACTGAGAGGGGATCTGATCAATGTCTATCAATATCTGAGGGTGGGTGTCAAGTGGAGGGGGCCAGGCTCTTTTAGGCGGTTCACAGTGATAAGACAAGGACCAATGGGTTCAAACTTGAACATAGAAGATTTCAGCTCAACATGAGGAGAAACTTCTTTCCAGTGAGGGTGACAGAGCCCTGGAACAGGCTGCCCAGGGGGGATGTGGAGTCTCCTTCTCTGGAGACTTTCAAAACCCACCTGGATGCCTTGCTGTGCAGACTATCCTAGGTGATTCTGCTTTGCCTGGGTGGTTGGACCTGATGATCTCTTGAGGTCCCTTCTAACCTCTGATATACTGTGAGACTGTGTGAAATCATCATGCAGCAGTTAAACATCCTTCCAGTGTCACAAGCAGCTATTTCACATTTTCAGTATGAATGAACACTGGCCTTGTAGTCTCTGCTAATGCTCATTTACAAGACAGCCAGATCAGTGCTTTCTTAGTTCATTTGCTTTCAATAGTGGCTTCATTCTTAATTCAAATGACAAAGTGCCCCAGCAATCACACATACAGAGGGTTTCCTCAAGCACAGCATTTTTTTGCTTTAAGAGAGCTTTTTAAATTGCCAATGTTTTCATTGCTAAATAATAATAATACATACACGATAATTACTTTGGAAGACCTGTGCAAAACAGATGAGCATCCAATTGTAATACATAGCTAAAGCATCCCTCTTTGGCTGCAATATCTGTGGAACTGCATTCGTATTGTCGATTTTTCTTTATCATTTTTTATGCATTTTCCTGGCAAGAAGCTTCATGAACTAAAAGAACATAATCTCTTAAACATCAGGGATTAAACCAACTCTGCTGACCTGAATCTGTGCTCCTCTCAGCTTCCTTTATCTGAAAATTGGCACTCATGCTAAATGGACAATATAAATAACAGCATTTTGTGATTGTTGTTTTCTGCATAAGCTGCCTCTGCTTTTGAAAATTGCTCTAGGAGAGCCATATTTGTTAAAGTAATGACCTTATTTAGGTATTGCATTCTACTAGATGCTTTCCTTCTTGCTCATTTTGAGCTGGCAGAATTACTCATTTCAGAAGAAAGATGGCATAGCCATCTCAGTTTCTCAGCAAAATAACATCATAAACCATACTTCATCTTGGCTGGACTTTTAAATTGTACAAAGTGCTTGTGAAAGCCTTTACTGGATGTTAGAAAGAAATTCTTCCCAGAAAAAGAGATCGGCCATTGGAATGGGCTGCCCAGGGAGGTGGTGGAGTCACTGTCCCTGGAAATGTTTAGAGTAAGACTGGATGAGGCACTCAGTGCCATGGCTTAGTTGATTAGATGGTGTTGGGTGATAGGTTGGACTTGATGATCTCAAAGGTCTTTTCCAACCTGGTTAATTCTGTCTTTCTGTGATTACTAGATACCACAACTACTGCAGGAGGGAGGGAGTAGGAAGAATTAAGATTGGGGTATGTAACAGGTGTGTACCTTGCCTGCATTTGTTATTAGTGAAGCATAACATAAGTGTAATTAGTCAGGAAGCACATGTCCTGCTTCATTCTGTTCTGGCAGAAGTGCACTTAGGTGGTGACTACCAAAAAAGCCAACTTGTGGTCTGGAGTCATTAAAAGGTGTGTATATGCTGCCAGCCAACCACCAGTCACATTCTTACTGCATTTGCTCTCACTTTTAGTTCTCTTTTATTCAAGTGACATTCAGAATTAACACAAGGTTCCCTACTTTTACATCACGGCTTCCATAGCAGAGGCTATAGTCTCATTAGCTTCCAGAAACCTTAATGTCAACCCTGATTTTAAAACCTAATGTTAGCATAAGGAAAAGAGGAAAAGAAAAAAATACAGCACTGGAAAAATGCAACCATGCCAATTAAACCTAACTTGTATAGGGAAAATATGCTCTGGATGGTTATAACAGAATCTCTGTAATAAAGGCAGCCGGAAATTACAGAATCACAGAATCAACCAGGTTTGAAGAGACCTCCAAGATCATCAAGTCCAACTGATCACCCAACCCTGACTATCAACTAGACCATGGCACCTCATCCAGTCTTTTCCTTCCCTCTGTGAAGAACTTTTCTCTAAGATCAAGCATAAACTTCCCCCTGCACAGCTTGAGACTGTGTCCCCTCCTTCTGCTGCTGGTTGCCTGGGAGAAGAGCCCAACCCCCACCTGGCTACAACCTCCCTTCAGGTAGTTGTAGACAGCAATGAGGTCTCCCCTGAGCCTCCTCCAGGCTAAACACCCCCAGCTCCCTCTTCTCACAGGGCTGTGCTCCAGACCCCTCCACATCTTTGTTGCCTTTCTCTGGGCTACTTGACCATAGGAGATGATTACCTTCATGAAAGGTACAGCCTAAAACTACCACACTGCTCTCATGAAGAAACATCTTTTTCTTTCAGGAATGCAAGTCTGGCTTTGACCACAAACCTTTTCTTTTTTGCCTCCACTTCTCCCTTCAAACTAAACAAGTACATCCTCTACACTGAAAGAACAAAGAAACATTTATTTCTTTTTAATAAACTGTGGCAGTTTTAGGCTGATGCCTGGGAAATTTTCCACAGATCTTGAGTAGAAAGTGGTAGAATGTAAATAAATCACCATTGGATGTAAAGGGAAAATAATGATAAGGTCTAAATAATCCCATTGGTCTGGGATAACTAACAAAGTTAGTTGTATAAACTATTCTCTCTTTTTCTCAGCTCTTTGCTCTAGATGATACTAGCTGGTGGCTTTTGCTTGGTTGTTGCTGACCTTGCCTATATTCTTGTGGTGGCTAAGTAACTAACAAGCTACTATCTGCTTTTCTCTTTTCCCTTGTACGGGGGGGGGGGAAGGGGCAGAGAGGGGCAAGCTATTGGTAGCTCCAGGGTTTTGTCCAGTGGGAACCCTTGTGTTGTTTATAAAATGTAAATATATATAAATATTGTATATTTTGTACATATTCATTGCATTTCATATTCCTAGATTTTAGTTTGGTTGTAAATAGAGCTTCATTTGCTCCCATTCCAGTCTGGGCTGGGCTTGGCAATTTTATTTTGGGGGTGAGTTCTCCAGATTAGTTGGGGGGGTAATTTCAACCCACTACATTAAGTCATTAAAAAATCTTACCAAATTAAGGTCAGCTCTTACACTGAAGGCAGTTTTCCAAACACTGCTAAGGACTGGTGCCAGATTATTTATCTACAGATTGAGTAGTCAGTTTTTCTCTCTGTGGATCATTAGGTCCCAGAGCTGTACATGGAGCTTCCTTTGCCCAAAGCAAGTACAGAATACAGCAATACACAATTAAGACAGGAAGTCAGGAAGCAGTCATTAAAAATTCACATGAAGAACACAACAGCTTCAGGAAGAGAATGGAAAAAAAAATGATTGTGAAGCGACACAGAGTTTGGTTTGTCATCACAGCCCATCCCCAAAATGAGTCATGGTAACTCAAAATCTAGATCATTAGATAGTCACAATGCATACAGAATGAAGTTTGATTGAAAAACAGGAGTACTTCAGCATTATTAGAGCAAAAGCACCAAGATACTACATGGTGTGAGCATAAGATCACCAATGAATGGAGTAGAATTTATACAATTTACCAACTGCTTATGTATTACAAAGCCAACAAAAGCCCCAAACAAACAAAAAACACCCCCAAAACCAACCACCTTTCCCACCTCCTACCATCTCACATTTGCACCTATTTATCTGCAAGTTAGCAAACACATTCAAATTCTTAAGAGTAGGGAAAACCTCAAACTTCACCATCACAGGCTGATTTTGTTTTCCTAAAGCACCCAGTAAATTAAAGGCATTCTTATTTTTTTGTCAAGACTGCTGCATAAGCATGCAGATTCAGTGTTTAAAGAAGAATAGAATCATAGAATTATTAGGCTTGGAAGAGACCTCAAGGATCATCCAGTTCCAACCCCCCTGCCATGGGCAGGGACACCTCGCACTACAGCAGGTTGCTCACAGCCACATCCAGCCTGGCTGCAAAAACCTCCAGGGATGAAGCTTCTACCACCTGGGCAACCTGTTCCAGTCTCACCACCCTCATTGGGAAGAAATCCTTCCTATCATCCAAGCTTGGGACATGTCCTCCAAGTTGCCCTGAGGATCTTAAATTCTATTGCTTCATGGTCACTGCAACCAAGGTTATCCCTGAGTCATTGTTATCCCAGTCAAGGTTATCCCTGAGACACTGGTCACCAGCCCTTCCCTATTGGTGAGAACAAGGTCCAGCATAGCACCTTTTCTCGTTGGTTCCTCTACCATTTGGAGGAGGAAGTTGTTGTCTATGCATTCCAGCAACATCCTGGAATGCTGGTACCTAGCTCTGTTGTACTTCCAGCAGATGTCAGGGTGGTTGACATGGTCCTATGAGGACCAGGGCTTTTGAACGTGAAGCCACTTCCATTTGCCTGTGGAGGGCCTCATCTGCTTGGTTCTGCTGGTCAGGTGGCCTGTAGCAGACTCCTACAGTAACATCTCCTTCCCCTGTCTTCCCTTTAATCTTCACCTATATGCTCTCAACCAGCTCATCATCCTTCCCCAGGTGGAGCTCCACTGATTCCAGCTGCTCACTGATATAGAGAGCTACACCTCCTCCCCTGCCTCTCCTTCCTAAAGAGCTTGTACCCCTCTATCCCTACATTCCAGTCATGGGAATCATCCCACCAAGTTTCAGTAATAGCCACTATGTCATGGCATTCCAGCAGCACAGTGGTCCTTACTTCATCCTGTTTGTTACCCCAGCTGTGTGCATTAGCACAGAGGCATTTCAGCTGGGCTGGCCATGGCACCCTCTTAGGTGAATCCCCCTTGACTCCCTTGGGGTGTCCCAGTGCTTCATCCTTGGCTTGCCTCAGGGCAGCAAGTAGAGAGCTCTTGCTAGCACTCCACCCCTCTGCCTCTGGTGAGCTGCCCCAGTGTTTGTCACAGGCAAGCATGAGATTAACAACCCCTTCCCCCCCTCGAATCTACTTTAAAGCACTACCAATGAGCCCTGCCAAGTCCTGCTATGGCTATGCTGAGTTGCATGGTTTGTAACATTCTGTCTTATTATAAATGAATGATGATAAATTACATAAGTTCATGCCATCTCTGCCTTCATTACAAAAATTTTAGAGTTCATCTTTGTTTTGAAAAATGCACTTCCAATGGACTGCTATAAGCTGTTTGGTTTCTAACTTCGGTACCTTGCCATTAATCTTTTCATGTGTGAATGCTTAACATTCCATTTAACTAAAGCCCAATATCACTGAAGTTATTAAAACCAATTTAACCCACCTTTTGATTGTCTTTTTTTTTGTAATGAGCTTTAAGACATGGTCTTATTTAGTAGAAGACCTGAGCAGAACAACTTGTAAAAATCTTTTTCCCTAGGTTAAATAAACTGAGTAAGTTTATTTAAAGTTATTTAAAGTTATTTAAAGTATTATTATTTAAAGTACTGAGCTCTAGAGCATCATAAAGGTCTCTACTATTTGACTAGCACTTTACTTGCCAAATGTCAATAGAAAACAGTTTATAATCATTCTCATCTAAACAAAATGAACACAACAGTCCTACTTTGCTTAAAAATATTGTCTAAAATTCCGAGAGCGATCTGTGGATGGCAGAATGGCACTCCTTTGTTCTTAAAAGACACTTTATAGATGACAATCATCCGGTATGCCTTTCACAGAAATGAAATTTCCTCCACAGATTCAGCTTTCAGAAGAGCCAGATTCCTCAAAAACAAGATCCCAGGTGAAGTTAAGACACAGGGAGTAAACACTTTTTTTCCACATACTGTCACCAAGTATCAAAAACATGCTTCGGATCATTACCCCACAAGTATTAGCCTTGAAACATTTCTAACAAAAGACAAAGTTCAACACAAAACATCAAGAGAAAAAAAAAAGTATGCTTCTAGAGATGGGATATGGTAGCTACCGTTTCACTGACCTGCTCACCACAGTACTTATGCAAATATACATTCTTTCCACCAGGCCAGAAAACAATACACCACTAGCTTAGCACACCAGAACAGAGACTATTTCAAATTCAGAGAATGAAACACAAAGCACATAGAACCAATGCAAGAAGGACAATCACTGGGGAAGACAAATTAGCTCTAATAGAGGCATAGTGAGACAAAAATGTATCTACAGCACCAATTACATTCATGCAGTCTTGAACATATTGTCCAATACAGCTGAAACCGATGGGAAAGGTTTATCAGAGTAGCATTCTTGTATCAGCAGCATGAAATTTGGCAAAAGCCAGTGATCTCTTGGCAGATCTTAGAGATATGAAAAGAATGGAACATCCAAGTCTTTTAAATACTGCTTAAGAAGATGTGGAAAGAGAGTGAACTAGAGATGATGTCAAGATTTAAAAAAAAAAAAAAGAAAGAAAAAAGAGGTGGTAACACCTTCCCCATCCTTACTGGTGAGAAAAGAAAAAAAAACCCTCCCTACAAAGCATGGGACCTGCCTGAAAAGCAGCTTTGTTTAAATAGTAACTTTGAGAAAGAACATGATCCAGGTTCCTTTTTTTGAGCATATTCTTCAAGTTCTGTTCAATCTGTCACCCATATACAAAGCCACTAACAATTCAGATTCCATGTCACACCGACAGCAATTTCAAGACTCAGATGATAGCTGAAATCCTAATGTACTGTGACAACATCATACTAGAAGTATCAAAAAAAAAGAAGAAAAAAAGGGGAAAAGGGGGGAAAAGGGGGGAAAAGGGGGGAAAAGGGGGGAAAAAGGGGGGAAAAAGGGGGGAAAAGGGGGGAAAAAGGGGGGGAAAAGGGGGGGAAAAGGGGGGAAAGGGGGGAAAAGGGGGGAAAGGGGGGGAAAGGGGGGGAAAAGGGGGGGAAAAGGGGGGAAAAGGGGGGGAAAAGGGGGGAAAGGGGGGAAAGGGGGGGAAAAGGGGGGAAAAGGGGGGAAAAGGGGGGAAAAGGGGGAAAAGGGGGAAAAAGGGGGAAAAGGGGGAAAAGGGGGAAAAAGGGGGAAAAGGGGGGAAAAGGGGGAAAAGGGGAAAGGGGAAAGGGGGGGAAAAGGGGGGAAAGGGGGGAAAAGGGGGGGAAAGGGGGGAAAAGGGGGGAAAAGGGGGGAAAAGGGGGGAAAAGGGGGGAAAAGGGGGAAAAGGGGGGAAAAGAGAAAAAGAGAAAAAAGAGAAAAGAGAAAGAGAAAAAAGAGAAAAAGGAAAAGGAGAAAAAGAGAAAAAAGAGAAAAAGAGAAAAAAGAGAAAAAAAAGAGAAAAAAAAGAGAAAAAAGAGAAAAAAGAGAAAAAAGAGAAAAAAGAGAAAAAAGAGAAAAAAGAGAAAAAAGGATGCAAGATACCAGGTTGAATTTGAAGGATGACCTGCCATGAGACAGGAGAGGAGAAACAGAAGATGTAAGACTCAGCTAACATCATTGAACACCACAGCACTACAGGAATGGCACTTTTCAGACCAAGAATATCCTAGAAAAAAAACCATGTAAAGATAGAAAATTAAAATGCTGGAAGCAACGCTAGCCTTCCCATTTTCTACTCTGTAGCTAGCTACCCAATGCAGGAAGTACTTTGAAGCTGTTACACTTGATGCCTAGCATACTCAACTAAAGGCATGAAGACTTTCATATTTAAATGCAGAAGGTTAAAAGCAGCATCAGCAGTAGACAAAGCTTTCCTTCTCTTTCATGAGGAAAGAAAAGGGCTTAGTTAGCTGCAGGGTTTTAGCAAAACATAGTGCAAGTCAGCTCAACAAAAAAGAAATATATTAATATTTAGTTGAGGTATATCAGCTCTTTACCCTTAAAACATATGGTTATTACAAACTATAAATTGGAGCACTATGAGGACAGACTGAAAGAGTTAGGGCTGTTCAGTCTGGAGAGGAGAAGGCTCTGAAGTGACCTTATTGTGGCCTTCCAGTATCTGAAGGGGGCTACAAGAAAGCTGGGGAGGGACTTTTTAGGATATCAGGGAGTGATAGGACTAGAGGGAATGGAACAAAGCTGGAAGTGGGGAGATTCAGGCTGGACGTAAGGAAGAAGTTCTTCCCCATGAGAGTGGTGAGAGCCTGGAATGGGTTGTCCAGGGAGGTGGTTGAGGCCCCATCCCTGGAGGTGTTTAAGGCCAGGCTGGATGAGGCTCTGGCCAGCCTGATGTAGTGTGAGGTGTCCCTGGCCATGGCAGGGGGGTTGGAACTAGATGATCCTTGTGGTCCCTTCCAACCCTACATGATTCTATAAACAAGCTCAAATACCTAAACACAGTTTAAACACACAAGTAGTACAATGGACTAATTTGTCATCTCTTTCACAACTGCAGAGACCTCTCTGCTACTAGTTTGTCAGAACTGCACACTCTGAACCTAGCAGAATAAAACCAATTTGACAGAAGTCTGCCTATTTACAAGTACACACATACTTCTCTGAGACCGCTATATATTAAAGTATTTTAGATGATGCAAAAGAAATGAGTATTGCATTTAACCTGCCTATTTTGACTTATGTTACACTGATAGAATGAACTAGTCATTTTTGTGTTTGCACAAGCCATAAACCTAGATGATTCCACATGAGGACTTTGTTTCCTCCTCCTCCTGGAGTCAGCAGAAATGCTTAATAAAAGTCTCAAAGCCATCAGAGGGCTTAACTTCATTAAGTTGAAATTGCCTCCCTAGCCCCACCCTTCCAGTCTGTTAACTTAAAGCACCTGGGTTGTGGAAATATCAAATTGAATTTTATCCACTAGTTTGGGAAGTTTATGACAAATATTTTTTTTTCTGCTATTAGAAGTGTGTACCAAGTCACTAACATACACATATAGAATACTTACATAGTCTGGATTAGTTGTAGCACAGACAGAATTATATTTTAGTAAATTATCAGCTTTGTCTATGCTTTAGCATTGTTCTTAACTAAATTCCTCATGGCCAATTTCATGTAAAAAACTTCAGGTTTTTAATTTAGGCTTATTGGGTGTTCCACAAGGAAAATCTCTCTCTTCTACCCTGCAAGGTTATCACAAGCCAGTCACCTCAATTCAATACAGAAAATCAAAGCAAAAGGAACTTTGTACTGTAATATTGCAATACCATTTGTCAACTTCCAGTATTTGTGTAAGGTGAATTCTGCTTCCTGAACAAAGTTCATATAAAAAGACACTCCAGCTAAACAGATTTCCCCAGTCTCATGCAGTCAAGAGGCCTTCCATCTACAGGGTATGTCTTATATCTCTGTAGTTTACCAAACCAATCTGACCTGCAGATGGTGTTTCAGATTCCATTTTGTCCAGGATAAATCTCTGAATTTGTTCCTGAAGTACATTTGTAGTAGCTTCTAAGGGCTTTCCAGGAAAAAAGAAAACAAACCAAACTGTAGAGGAATACAGTGGATGCAGACAGAGCAGTCCAGAATCCTAAAGCCTGACAGGGCAACCAAAAACTGCTCCCAGCTCCTCAGATTGCCACAACAGTGCTCAATTCCTATGACATCTTTCACACCACAGGCACAGAGCTGCTATACTAAACCAGTGAGATCATAACACCATAGCAAAGCACTTGCTGTCTCTTTGCTGGTGAAGCATGCTAGAAGAGTAGACTTTTCCTTATTAAGGTGGAGGTCCAAACTGACAAATTTGCTGCAGCTGCTGAATAGATTACTACTCTCTACAAAGCACATGCTCTCAGAACTCTGCTAGAGATCACCATTTCCTCCACAACAAACCCCACACTTTTATCTCAGCTGCTGCAGTGCAGCATCTCATTGTTTAAACTCGTATCTGGTTATTCAATGAATAGGCTAAGATATAGGTGCATGTCAGTTTAGTCACAGAGAAAGACACCTAGAGGCAATAATCTCTTAGGCAATCTCCAGTAATCTTTTTGCAGCAGTTTATGAAAGCCTCGAGCCTTTCTGTCCAGATGGGGATTACAGACATTTTCACCTTACTACCCAGACAGTATAACACCTCCAAAGATGCTTTAGGAGCATCAAAAGAGGAGCAGCAGATGCCTGCATCTTAAAATAAACAAACAATAATATAAAAGTTAATGAAATCTTAAATTGGAAACCATCATCTGCAAACAATAAAACCAACACCTCAGCTCTCTGGTCAGCATACATTCACTGTTTAATTTTCCAGAGCAGGAAATAATTTGCTCTCTCTCACCCTGCAGCTGCAGTGCAAAGTCCCTTACTGTATATGGATGCTAGTATGCATGTACACAGAGCAGCACCAGATGGTCAGGGAACTCTTGTTTTCTCAAGGATTTTGAAAATTGGATTTATTCAACAAACCCTCAGAAGAACACAACTAGTTGGTTGTAAGAAAGAAAACCTTTGTTTCCCTAACAAGAAACCACCAACAAAAAACCCAAAACAAACCAAAACAAACCCACCATGTTTATTACAATGTTTAAAATAGTTGTCATTCTAGTTGAAACTTCTATTTTTAATGGAACTTGGGGATTTGGAGCTGAAAGCATACTCTCCAGTGGAACTTTTTCAGTATGATCCAGAACTGTCAATTTGTGCTTTCAAGACAAATATTCTTCCACTTGATTCTTGAAGTGTTCGTTTAGATCATGCTCTTAAAATTTCCATAAATGTGATAATTATTAAACCTTGTAAGGTCAGTTTGGAAAATGCAAAATGAAGTCAAACCTCACCCACAGGTTAGTTTAGAATAAAATAAAAGCAATTAAGGAATTAGAAACATCAATTTTTCTATGTTTCCATTTTACTCACAATAAAGAGTTACTGAGTTTGTACAAGCAGCAAGACTAATTTCTAAACTATCTGCAAATATTTACAATTAAACTCAAACCACCTGAATTTTACCCCTGGCAGGTCAGGAATCCAGACTGCTCAATGCAACTTTCTTTTATCTTAACAGCATCTTTCACTTCTCTTGCAGCTTGCCTCAAAGGGTGGAGGAGTGTAGGAGATGGTACTCTGCCACAGGACACCTGCATCAAGTAATGACTACAAGAAGATCTCATCAGCCCTCGTTCTATTTGAAACTCCATAGGTGAAACCTAGAAAAAGGTGATCTTCCCTAAAATTCCCAGAATCTTTACAACTTCAATACCAGCTATGAAACAAGATCAGAATCTTATTGATTCTGTCTTCTTGTTAGATTCTGAAAATAAAAACTAGAGTGGTCTGGGTCCAGCCATAATAAGCAGCAGCAGCATACTTCATACCATACAATGACGTCAAGAAAATTAAATCTCATTTAAGAAGTCTTCATTTGTTCTCCCATGAGATTATACTTCAATTTGATTGCAGCGTTAGGGATCCTTAGAATATATTCTACAGGATACCTGACTTTTTGGCACAGATGAGTTCTTGCAGATCTAGCTTGAGCTACTCGCCACAATTTTTCTGCCACTCAACCACCCTGCTGCAACAACTAAGCATTTCTTCCCCATTTCATACTAATCTGCCTGACTTTAACGGGGCAGGCAAGGAACACTCACATGATCAAACTGTGAGAGCACTAAGTACATGAATCAAACCATTCCTAAAGTGATTATTTATATTCTCAAGTCCAACCCAAAAACATGTGCTTTTACAGCACTTTTGCCTTAAAGAGCTCCCATGCCCCTTGTCAGGTTTTTCCCTACTGCTCAGCTTCTTAATTAAGCCATATCTTTAACAATTTTTTCATTCAATGTTGCAGAAGTACTTTTTTTACAGTGAAATATCCCTGGATCTGATCTCTGATGTGGCTTTCAGCACAGCCCCATAAACATCTGAAAAGGCAAGTTACGTGCCCACAGAACCAGTATGGGAACAAGAAACCAAGAACTCTGAACTCATATTGACAATGAAAGACCTGGACTCTCAAAACACAGCCTACACAACACTTTGACAAAGTAAGCATAAGCATTCCTAAAATCACAGTCTCACAGTATATCAGAGGTTTGAAGGGACCTCAAGAGATCATTGGGTCTAACCCCCATGCCACAGCAGGATCACTTAGGGGAGTCCAAACAGGAAGGCATCCAGGTGGGTTTAGAAAGTCTCCAGAGCAGGAGACTCCACAACCCCCCTGGGCAGCCTCTTCCAGGGCTCTGTCACCTTCACTGGAAAGAAGTTTCTCCTCATGGTGAGCTGAAATCTTCTATGTTCTAGTTTGAACCCATTGTTACTTGTCTTATCACTGGGAACCACCAAAAAGAGCCTGGCCCCCTCCACTTGACACCCACCCCTCAGATATTGATAGACATTGATCAGATCCCCTCTCAGTCTTCTCTTCTCCAGACTAAACAGCCCCAGGGCTCTCAGTCTCTCTTCAGAGGGGAGATGCTCACATCCCCTAATCATCCTTGTGGCTCTCCATAATAAACATGTAAAGACCACAACACCTAGGTTTTTTTAAAACAATTAATCAATAATAGAAAGAAGGAAAAAAAAAAAATCAGCCAGCAGCACTGTCAGTGCAGTCCTGAAGTGTTCTACTCACAGTCACTTAGCAGCTTTCCCTGACAGGGAACTAATAAAATCACTCCTGCTGAACTTTGCAGCACTGGCACAGTAATAGGAGATGATGGGTCTTGCTGGTTGCATGTGCTGATTTGCATCTCTCAGGGATGCATTACTGCATCATCACTCCATGTAGCTGAAATCAGTGAAATCATGTCACACACAGAGGAATGACAGTTTCACGCACTAGATGGAAGACAGTGCCTCAGATTTCAGCAGCACAGTAAGAACTCTGGAGTAACAACAGAGAAACAATCGGTCATGAGCTCTCAGTGTAATGCTACAGTCAGGTGAACATGAGCTATGAATGCATAACAAGGTGTTACAGATTAAGGGACTAGTTTCCTAATTGTAAATAAGTTTTATCCAGAAAATTTGAGTCCTGTGGGATGGACTTTTCAAAGGGGCTGAACAGAATAGAAAAGATAAATTTATTCCATATCATTGGTTCTGCAAATTTCTGTACAGTTTGGGAACACAGCATGTCTGGTTCTCTTGCCTTGCTTCTTACTGTCTCTGCTTCTGACCTTGTTTGCTTGGCTTGATGTTTTTTTTTTTTAGGCTACTGGTAAGAAACAGCAGCAGGAATGAGACATAGAATTAGTACTTCTTAGCTAATAACAGCCCTTTGGACCTTTTTCTAGGAGGGTCTGGGTCTGTACATGGGGAGGGGGTTTAGCTGGGCTACTATCTAATATTAATATGCAAATTTATTTTTTTATATCTTCATTACTTCATACTTTCATACTTGTATATCTTTATTACTTTATATTTAGTTTGGGTTTGTTTTTTTTTTTTTTTTAATAATAATTTGATTTTACTTCCAAATTCTGTGTAGTGTGGTAACTGACTCCTTGGGGTAAATTTCCAAACTCTATGTGGTGTTAAACCCACCACTCCAGGCAACTTTAAGGAAGGGGCAATGCCATTTCATATAACATTCAGCAAATTATTGTAATGACATTGCTATGCTCAGGTCAAATGTCACTACGCACAAAGTCAGAAAAAAACTACAAAGAATAATTTTGAGTTTGAAAATCTGGGAATAAATTTTTTCACAGTCTCACAGTATATCAGAGTTTGGAAGGGACCTCAAGAGATCACCAGGTCCAATCCCCCTTACAGAGCAGGATCACTGAGGGGAGTCTGCACAGGAATGTATCCAGGTGGGTTTGGAAAGTCTCCAGAGAAGGAGACTCCACAACCCCCCTGGGCAGTCTGTTCCAGTGCTCTGTCACCATCACTGGAAAGAAGTTTCTCCTCATGTTGAGCTGAAATCTTCTATGTTCAAGTTTGAACCCATTGTTCCTTGTCTTATCACTGTGCACCACCCAAAAGAGCCTGGCCCCTTCCACTTGACACCCACCCCTCAGATATTGATAGACATTGATCAGATCCCTCTCAGTCTTCTCTTCTCCAGACTAAACATCCCCAGGGCTCTCAGTCTCTCTTCATAGGGAAGATGCTCAAGTCCACTTAAAAAAAAAAAAATCTCTTTAGACTATCAAAGATAAAACTAAGAGGTGACTTGCATGTGAATTTCACAGAGCTTCCTGTGGAGAATATTTTTCCTGTAGTCCCAGGACTTTTTGTCACATACTTGCTCAGGTGCCAACCAAGACAGGGAATAACAGGGACCATAAAAATATCTGACATAAAAAAAACAACACAAAACCTCTGATATTTTTCTGAAGAGTTCACACACAACCTGAATAAGTAATTGCTTCTCATTATAGAGTCTTAAAGACAGACAAACTAATGAGAGCCAAGGAGACAGATTATGCTAAAAAGTGAGAGGCTTAAAATATGTTCCTGGAAGAAGTTCTGGAGACTGATCAGGAATGGGGAACAGATTAAGTATTCACAATAATCCTTCCCAACCTGAAACAAATCTACAGTTCAGAGCCTATTCATAGAATCATAGAATTGTTAGGGTTGGAAGGGACCTCAAGGATTATCTAGTTCCAACCCCCCTGCCATGGGCAGGGACACCTCACACTATAGCAGGTTGCCCAGAGCCACATCCAGCCTGGCTGCAAAAACCTCCAGGGATGAGGCTTCCACCACCTCCCTGGGCAACCTGTTCCAGTGTCTCACTACACTCATGGTGTAAAACTTCTTCCTAACATCCCATCTGCATCTACCCACTTCTAGTTTTGCTCCATTTCCCCCAGTCCTATTCATTTACAAGACATCCATAGGATTAACCTTCCAATGTAATTTGAAGAGTCTATGTGATATCTAGGGAGAACTGTCAGTAGACTTTCATTTAACATCATCATAATAGCCTTAATATAAGACAATAAGAGGAACAAACAGGAGCAGGGAGAGGTGGGACCTCTGCTAGCCACTTAACCAAAGTAAATTTTCTTAGCTCTGTTGGAAGTGGGGATGAAACTGCTACCACTTCAGGGAGGGTGGGGAGAAGATAAAAACAGGTAACAACAGTATTAGTGATTTTCTGCAAATATTTTATTCTAACAATGTCCTTTGGAAAATAATTGCCTGTAAAACCAAGAAATCCTGTTCATATAAGTTTGTATTCCTTTAACCAGGCTGTAAGAAAACTTCCTCTCTTCCTACTGAAGCACAAAAGTACAAAAAGAAAATACGTGTCACAAATCCTAGCTACATCAAACATCTATTCCTTATTGCCACCAAAACCCTGCAACCTCACAAGGATTTTTGAGATACAGCAGTTGCTTTGAATAAGACCATACATTCATTTGGCTCTGAAACTAAAGCTGCATGCTTGCCTGCTAACACTAATCGCAGTGCCTGTTTCTGCATTCCATAGAATCATAGAATTGTTAGGGCTGGAAGGGACCTCAAGGATCATCCAGTTCCAACCCCCCTGCCATGGGCAGGGACACCTCACACTACAGCAGGTTGCTCACAGCCACATCCAGCCTGGCTGCAAAAACCTCCAGGGGTGAGGCTTCTACCACCTCCCTGGGCAAACTGTCTCACCACCTTCATGGGGAAAAACTTCTTCCTAACATCCAATCTGAATCTACCCATTTCTAGTTTTGCTCCATTCTCCCCAGTCCTATCACTACCTGACACTCTAAAAAGTCCCTCCCCAGCTTTCTTGTAGGCATCCTTAAGACACTGGAAGGCCACAAAAAGGTCTCCTCCACGTATAACCTATCCTTTAGCAAATTAACCACTCCAGGTTTGTTAGCTCTGCAGGTTATGTCCATGTATAGGACAGAAACAGAACGATTCTCCAGAGCACACATTTCCTCACCAGCACTGCACCCAGTCTCCCACTCCATGGCTCATCTCTGGAAGAGATTCCACCACCATCTGTCCAGAAGCAGAGGTTACTCAAGTTTGAAATTTCACAGAACATACTTTTTAAGCAAAAGAGATGACAGTCTTGGAAGTAGACAAAGTGGTCACATCTGCACATTGTCCACCTGGACTTCAGTAAAGCGTTTGACACTGTCTACCACAGCATTCTCCTTCTGCAACTCATAGCACAAGGCTTGGTTAAGTATACACTGCACTGGATAAAAACTGGCTAGATTCACCACTAGAGAGTGGTGGTGAATGGAGGTGAATCTGGTTGGAGTCCAGTCTCTAGCGGTGTCCCCCAGGGTTCAGTACTGAGGACTGCCTTCTTTATTAAAGATCTGGATGAGGGGACTGAGTGCACCCTCAGCAAGTTTGCAGATGACGCAAAGATGGGTGGCTGTGTTGATCTCCTAGAGGGTAAGGTAGATTTACAGCAGGATCCAGACAGGTTAGAGCAATGGGCAAAGGCTAATTGTATCAAGTTCAAGAAGGCCAAGCACCAAGCCCTCCACCTGGGTCACAACCACCCCATAGTAAGGTACTGACTTGGGGATTTGTGGTTGGAAAGCTAAAACTTGGAGAGGAACCTGGGGGTACTAGTTGATAGAGCATGAGTCAGCAGTGCCCAGGTGGCCAAGAAAGCCAATGGCATCCTGGCTTGTATTAGAAACCCTGTGGCCAGCAGAAACAGGGAGGTCATCACTGCCCTCTACTCTGCACTGCTGAGGCCACACTTTGAGTATAATGTTCGGTTCTGGGCCCCTCACTACAGGGAGGATATTGAGGTGCTGGAGCACGTCCAGAGAGGGTCAAGGAGGCTCATGAAGGGCCTAGAGCACATGAGCTATGAGAGGTATCTGAGGGAACTAGGGTTGTGCAGTGTAGGGAAGAGGTAGCTGAGGGGAAACCTCATTGCTCTCTGCAGCTACCTGAAGGGAGGTTGGAGTGAGGAGTGGGCCAGCCTCTTCTCCTTGGTGTCAAGCAACAGGGCTAGAGGAAATGGTTTCAAGCTGCACCAGGGGAGGTTCAGGCTGGATGTCAGGAACTATTTCTTCACAGAGAAGGTTATCAAACATGAGAATGGTCTGCCCAGAGCAGTGGTGGAGTCACCATCCCTGGAGGTGTCCAAGTGGCATGTGGACCTGCATGCTTAGGGACATGGTTGACCCTTCAGTACTGGGTCAGAGGTTGGACTGGATGATCTTTGAGGTCTCTTCCAACTAGATACATTCTGTGATTCTGTGAATTTGTATTTTGCCTTCAAGGACATTTTTTTCAGCACCACAAACTGCTGCTGGATGGCACAGGGTCAGACACCTGTCTGGCTGCTTTGTTTCCAGTGAGTGCTTTAACAAGAGTGCAGAAACAAAAGAATTGTGTTCTCCATCTCTCCTGTATCACCTCTGCAACGCAGACAGACTATTGCACCATTTCACAAACTAGCAGAAAAAGTTTGCTGTTTTCCAAGACTTACAAAAGGAAAAGTGGGAGAAACACTTTCTTCCAAGATACATACCAGGACTTGGAGTTGACCCAAAATTCCTGCAGGAAACCAGGCGGCCCCGTTCTGAGAGCTGCTCTCTGCAGGGAGACCTCCACAGGCCTGGGATTGTTCACAGGATCTATATTTGGTAGCTCCCACAAGTCATTTAGTGCTGCCCTAGTCTTGACAGCCTTATCCTGTTATTGAGGTTAGTGCCTATGTAATAGAAGAGGAGTTTGTACTCTTTAAATATTGCCCTATCTTCCCTGCAACCTAATTGCTCATTTGCCCTGTAGCTGGTGAAAACCAGCTTTCCTGAACATCCTGCTAAAGATTTTGGCATCACTTAAAAGCTCTGCCTGCCTTAAATTAAGAAGGAACTTCAGTAAACAGAAAGATGCCTTGAAAACTACAGAATGGTAGGTGTTGGAAGAGGCCTCTTGGGTTCATTTAGATCCTCCCCAGGTGCAGGACTCTAACCTTGCCTGTGCTGAACACCATTAGGTTTCCCACTGCCCAACTCTCTTGCCTATCCAGGTCTCACTGAATGGCAGAACAGCCTTCTGGGGTGTCAGCCACTCCTCCCAGTTTTTAAGTTATCACAAAACTGGCTGAGAGTACTTTCCTTCCCTTCACCCAGGTCACTGACGAAGATGCTGAACAAGATGACCCCTGGGGAACATCATTAGCTACAGGCCTCAAGCTAGATTCTGCATTGTTGACAACAACCCTCTCAGCTGTGTCATTCAGCCAGCTGTCAATCCAGTTCACTGTCTATTTATCTAATCCACACTTCCTAAGATTACCTATGAGGATCTTAGAAGAGACAAAGCCAAAATTCTTGCCAAAGTCCAGGTATACCATACCCACTGCTCTCCCCTAATCTACCCAACTAGTCACAACATCACAGAAGGCTATCAAATTGGTCAGGCATGACTTGCCCTTTGTGAATCCATGCTAACTACTACTTTCCACCACGTGGTTAGAGATGACAGAATGAGCTGTTTCACCAGCCAAAAATCCCAAAAGCAAAACAACAGAGTTCTTGTTGAGGGCTATCTATTAAAATAGTGCTTGCACTTCAGCTTGCCCAACTTCCAACAACTTCTGATAGTCACAGTGAAGCTACAGAAGTTCTTCAGACTAATTTATCTTCCTAGAAAGCTTTCAGCACTCAGTTTATTGGAAAGTTGGGAGAGTTTTGCACTCCTGGCATTACACAAATGCTGAGAAACTGTAAGAGGAAAAACACCTGCTTTCTGAAGCAAACTTCTTGTTAACAATCTTTTCTAGAGGGATATGGACATGCTGGAAGGTGTCCAGAGAAGGGCCACCAGGAAGACCAGAGGGCCGGAGCTCCTCTCCTATGAGGAGAGACTGAGAGAGTCGGGGATGTTCAGTCTGGAGAAGAGAAGGCTCTGAGGTGACCTTCTTGTGGCCTTCCAGGATCTGAAGGGGGCTACAAGAAAGCTGGGGAGGGACTTTTTAGGATATCAGGCAGTGACAGGACTAGGGGGAATGGAACAAAGCTGGAAGTGGGGAGATTCAGACTGGACATGAGGAAGAAGTTCTTCCCCATGAGAGTGGTGAGAGCCTGGAATGGGTTGTCCAGGGAGGTGGTTGAGGCCCCATCCCTGGAGGTGTTTAAGGCCAGGCTGGATGAGGCTCTGGCCAGCCTGATCCAGTGTGAGGTGTCCCTGGCCATGGCAGGGGGGTTGGAACTAGATGATCCTTGTGGTCCCTTCCAACTCTGACTGATTCTATGATTCTCTTTATGAAAGATCACATTTTTGGTTTGTGTGACAATTTTTCAGATTATGATCGTGTTATCCCATGATCTGTTTGACAAAGGAAGATGAAATCCTTTGAGAAGAAATACTTCTATCAGTATCTAGTATCATAACTTGAGGGGGAAAAAATAAGTCCCCTTTGCTTGGCCATAGCCATATTTTTAAAGCAAAATCTTTACTGAAACAGCTGAACTTTTTTTTTTAAATAAAATACCTTCTGATCAAGTTATAAACCAAAATATGCTGCGTGATTAATGTGAGAATGCATCAAAATCCAAGCACACAAAGTAAAATGAGAGTATCTGCTGGCAAATTTTGATACCAGCAAACAAAAACCACTTGGTTTTATTTTACAGTGATCAAATTTTCCATTCCCACTCCCCATCAGAAATGCAATCACCTTCAGTCTACTTTTTGCCAATATACAGATAAATTTTCTAAGTCTTTCCTCATTTTCCTCTTTATTTTTTAAAGCCAGACATGACACATTGGAAGGGAAAAATACAGAATGAAAATCACATATCAACATTCTACACAGGGAAAAAAGACAATTGTAAGCGATACCAACAGAGGGGATGGCTCTGAGAACTCAAAAGGAAAAATAAATGAAGGTGCTAAGTAACCTCAGCTGGTTTCCAATTCCAAATTTAGGAATACTATAAAAATATTTGTTGTGTAGATTATTTCTTCATAGGCTGATTTCCTAAAATATATTAAGCACTAAGACCCATCAATTAAACAACGTTTCCCCTCCAAGCGCCTACCGTTTGCATCAGTTTGAGCACTGAGGCTCCCTCATTTCCACACCTAAAATTTAGGGTTTCATTCCCTGTTTTACAAGTTTTGCAGCAGTTCATCCAACAGAGAAAGGCCAGCTGTGAAATGTCACTGTAAAAGAGGAGGGAAGTGAAGGGGGACTGAGCAGACATACAGGCAGATGATAGCAACCAGCTTAAATAAGAAAAGGAAAAGTGCTAGTCAGCATTTACAGCTTCACTGGCTATGTGAAGGGAATCCACAATCTCTGCTGTCTTAGTGAGTAGGTAATTTCCCCCATTAAGGGGAAAACCCACCAAAATTAACACCATCTAATTAGCTGGAAGTCAAGAACAGAACTCCAAGGTGCTACTGAGAGCTGCATGCAGAATTAATTGTGGCAGGCAGACACTGGGCACACAGAGGCACCCTGCAGTTCGGTGTTCCAAGCCGAAGCTCAAATCGTGGCCTTGGCAGACAACAGACTCGGGAGTGGTCATGGACCAGTGCTGGGAACGTTCTTCCTCAGAGAAAGGGGGTGTCAGTAACAAATCAGAAAACATCCTGCCACCCTCTCTTCATTGCTGAACAGAAGGGAAAGAAAAAGAAAAATCCCTGAATCAAGCCAAATACATGAACTAGCAGGACGAGGGAGAAAAAGAAAAAGTCTTTTTCACAACAAAGCAGTTATATTGCTGCTCTGTTAAACCAGCTCTTCCCTCCACAGAGCTACAGCAGGACATCTGAATTCACATATATATACATACACACACTGACACCTAAGGATCACAACATGAGAAAAGACAAGTGGTTACTGACCACTGGACTTTACACCTAGTGATACAACCTATTTTGAAGAGTATCACCACTCTTCACTTACGTGCTTAATTCAGAGAGGTAACAGACTCATCATTCATCATCTCTCACAGCAAAGCCCTTGTGGAAGGTTTGTTATTTGGAAAGAATTTCTACTCATTAAGTAGCCTGACTATAAAACCTATATACACACTGAGGATTTGCATTTTTACTGAATAGTAAACTTTGTTGGCAACACAGCACTGTACAGAGTACACTGTACAGAGTACTGGTGTTTTCAGATTTGCTTATAAAAATGGAAATTCTTGGCTTTTGTCTTTTTACATAAACGCAAGACCAAAATTTATGACCATACCATACCACAGCTCCAGGAAGCACTAACAAGGTATGAGAGTTATTTAAATGACAGAAAACAGCCTTGACCAATTCTGCATGAGAACAAGGGGGATAAAAGAAAAACTTTACTGACTGTTCCTTTTTTCCCTCAGAAAAATGTCAAAAATGTTCACTTACACAGCTAAAGCAGGTAACATTTGAATATTAAGTAATTCTGTTCAGACAATACAACAAGAAAAAAAAAAGAGATGTGATGCAGTTACCATGTTTATTTTATTCATCAGTACTAAAATGAGCATTTTTTTTCCACAGACTAGGATAATCTTAAAGCTTAACAGCGAACGGAAATTGATCATCATCTAATACATAACCTACAAGGCCTCACATAGTGAAACGTACAGAGTAAAGAAACTTTAAATTTAAAAAATGTGGTTTCCTAGCTTAGTCTCAGTTTAGGCAGCAAAAGAAATCGATGTTGTCTCACTCAAGCCTACATTTACATACATATATAAAAATATCAATTAAAAAAACATACAATTAATCACTAGGACTACAAAGAACTACTGTGAAAAGCATTATTTTCCAGCAGCTGCAAACAAATTAATCCTTGGATAAGTTATTCTTTGAAATATTTTTGCATCTTACTATACTTTAATTACAATCCCTAAATCATAACATTATCTTTTCTAACTATATATTTGATGCTGTTAAGTTCATGAGAGTCACAGTATCACAGTGTATTAGAGGTTGGAATGGATCTCAAGAGATCATCAGGTCCAACCCCCCTGCCAAAGCAGGATCATTTAGGGTAGTCTGCACAGGAATGCATCCAGGTGGGTTTGGAAAGTCTCCAGAGAAGGAGACTTCACAATCTCTCTGGGCAGCCTGTCCCAGGGCTCTGTCACCCTCACTGGAAAGAAGTTTCTCCTCATGCTGAGGTGAAATCTTCTATGTTGAAGCTTGAACTTGTTCCTTGTCTTATTACTGCACATCACTGAAAAGAGCTTGGCTCCCTCTACTTGACACACACCCCTCAGATATTGATAGATATTGATCAGATCCCCTCTCAGTCTTCTCTTCTCCAGACTAAACAGCCCCAGGGCTCTCAGTCTCTCTTCATAGGGGAGATGCTCAAGTCCCCTAAGCATCCTCCAAGTTCTTTAAAAGAAAGGACCTACATTCTGCATGTATTTGTGTGGAGTTATTTGTTGTACTTCACAAACATTAAATTGTATCCTCAATTAGCATTTCCAGTCTCTATTTATCAACTGTTCCACATGCTACTGTATATCATGATTTTAATACTTGTCAATGTAATGTGTTTGTCAGTATACTTACAAAACAAACAAAGATGATGACATTTGTTATTTGTTTGGATAAACTATCTGTCTTTCCATAATAACAAGGAGGGGAAATACTCTGAATCTGTTCAGCTCAAAAACACAAGCAGCCGATAAATTATTTCTGAACATCTTTCATGCTTCATGGCTGGACTCTGGATCTTCAACAAATATTGTAAAATAATCACACCACAATATAGCTAGTGGTCCAGGAAATATTTACATTGATGTGTACAAATAAATGGAAATAGCAAGTCAAATGAAGAGCAGATGGTCACTTCATTACCCTCCATCCCTTTTATTTCTGATGTGGAAAGAATAAAAGAATATTTAGCATAGTCTGCATTGGAAAATGAATACTAGAAAACTCCATGTGCTTCCCAACTAATTTAAAATACTAACCCAGCAACACTGCATGTACAGGTAACAGCTGTCAACTTCACCCTTCCAGTAAATAAGAAATTATTCATACTTACTCATATTTCATTTTGCAAAGGGCCTACGCAATTAATATGTATGTTCTCCCTTCTTCTCTCAACCTCCTTCCTACAATATTTGAATTTACCTGTCTATTTTTGTTGTCTCATATGAAACCATGCATTTTTGAAGTGAAGCAGTTTAACTTCTGAATTAACTATTTTACCAATCGCTACCAACCTTCCCCTAATATTTGCTCTACAATTGGGGATGTTTTGGACAAGTGATCATCTGCAACATTTGTGCCCTGAGAGGACACTCTGCTAGCCAAGCTGGCTGAATGATCTCCTAAACCAGCCACAGATCCCCATCTCTGGCCAGAGCTGGGAAAACTGTATTTTTGTGGGGAAGGAACAGGACTGAAGAGCATTTAAAATTTCTGACAACTGCAGAGAACCACAAAAAATTATCTAAACTGGTAAGAGGGAATAGGACAAAGAACTGTGCTCAAGGTCCAAACCAGAAGGAAGCAGATTTGTAGTGCTCTTTAAAGTGTCTCCCTAAAGAGATCTTCTATGACGACCTGTTTCACAGCTTCTGTAGCTGCTCCTGAGATACAAAGCTAAAAACCACTTTTACAGGTTGGGAAAACAGAGTGGGGTAAAAAAATTCCACAGAACTGCTCTTATTAAAAAGAAAATTATTTAGATACCATGCTAGTAACACAGATGATATCCACACACAGAAAAAGTCTAGAGAATTGTTCAGGAAGGTGACTGCAAAGGAGAAGGGTGGGTGGAAATGGATGGGAATTTAAAGACAGAACTCCTGAATCGTAAAATCGACTTGTGCTTCGAGAGAGACACTATATGAAGCCAGCCTCTCAGAGAAAGTTACAGGAAAAGAGAAATGCTTCAAGAAGCAGCACAAAGAAGGACATGAGGAAGAAAAGCATGCACAGAGAAGCAGTATAGGTATGTCTCTTCTGTTTCTGAAAAGAACTGGATGGACAATACATCCCATACTTCATATACCATTTCTAGTTTCTTCAACACTTCAGCCTGTTTCTTCCAGGACTAGCTTCTTCACCCCAAACAAAACTAGTCCTCTGCTTTCTCTTCTATATGGGCTGCTCTGAAGTCTCTTTCTTCCCATTTCCTACCTCATCGGAAATTTTACATGCCCATTTCTTTTTCCTCTTTGACACCCCTACTAAGAGCCTGAAGCTACAGGTTTGCTAGCCAGCAATCTAGTTTACAAAATAACCACTGAGAAAAAAAGCAAAATGTTTACCAAAAATCACACAACAACAACAACCAAACAAAAATCCAAACACCAAAACATCATTTTATAACTGTTCTGAAAGTTTCCTTCCTATTGTCCATCTCTACTCAAATCCATGACAGGCTTCAGGGTTTCTGCAATGTTCATGAACACGCAGTTAAGCTCAGTGCAGAGTTGCTACTAAAATGCATTTTTATGCTAAGAAGAGGCCCAGCAACACTGACACTTCACATGGTTATTTTCCTATGTATAGCTGTATTCTAATTCATTGCTTCTGAAAGAATGCATATAGCAACCTTAATATAGCAACACATAACCTCTCCAACAGAGGATTAGTATCAGGTGCTCATACTTTTGTCTTTGCAGTATACTACTCTCATCACTGGCTTTCTTTCCCTCACTGGTTGTCAATTCTATGCAGCAGCAGACCTGTTATCCTCTCTAGCTGTACTGCACTGAAGCATGGTACTGTTTTCCATGAATTACTAATGCAACTCACAAGCAGAATTTATCTAGCATATGCCAAAACAAAATGCTGTTCGTTGTCCTACTCTTTTACTATGTATTGTTGAAATGTCTTTTATGAGCTATAGATTTATTGGGGATGTTTGGTAGGCACACCAAGGGCCTAAAATTCCCTCTTCTCTCTCAAGAACCTAACACTGTGAATTTCAGCAGCACAGCTGCAGTCACATGTGCATAGCCCATTGCACTCCTCTTTCTCCGAGGCTGTGTATGTCCCTGATTCTGTACGTGACTCTACTATGAATGCTTTTCACACACCTTCCGTATACACAGCAATGCATCAAGGTATACAGTGCATAGACAACATAATTAAAGGGTACTGCTAGAAGGCAACGTATTGAGTACTAGCTACAGTTACTTGATTAGAGCTTTAAGGTAATGAAAAAGCACTTCAACATGAACTGCAGAATCAAAAGGGAGCTTGATCCGTTTTTGAGGGGGACTACAGGTGCTGGTGCCCACAGGAGTTCATAAACATGAGAGGCCTTTTCAGTGCTGCAAATATGCTTTTAATAATTTCCCAGCAAGTACTCTAATTTTATGTTGTTGAAAGGTAATTTCTGCATAAAGGAGGCATATTATGAATTTCATTAGTCACAAAAGCTTTAAAGAAATAATAAAAAAACCCTGTTCCTCCTCTGATGCACTATACGTCTTTGAGTGTGTAGGGGGGTAATTCCTCGCTTAGGAGACTCCAGAGAATGACCTGAATCTAAATGCACATATTAGTGTATTTCTCTAGAGTTAATATTCCTGAAATGCCATTGGGAAATCATGTTTCATATAAAAGAAAGAAAAAGTGAATTGTACTTCTCTCATGATATTTTTAATTTTATAAAATCAAATACACTTACCAATAATTGTAAGATAAAGGTGACTACTCAATAGTTAATTTAACAGTTATGCTTAATGTGAGCATATAAGCCAGACAGCAAATTTTGTTGTTTGTGCTATTCTTGTTGGAGTAACAAAAGGATACAAGATACAAAAAAGTAGAGATGGGGAACAGAGTACTGAGTAACAGTTACTATCCCTATCCTGAAGTGTTTCCACAGCAGCTGAAAATTATTAGAACAGATACACCAAAAGGAAGGCAAAGAAATAAAACAAGAGCTATCCATCTGAAATCAATTCACAGATCTGAAGAGTTATATTTGACTTGCTCATTAACTTAATAATTAAATACCACCTACTTTCTAATACATCGCATAGGTCTTTGTAATGACATTCATAGCTGCACAGAAATTTACCAGCACATGGTGATTTCCAGAAAGGAGTATTTATGACAGACAACATGTTAACTGCTATGACTTCATGTCACAGAAAATGTAAGGTATCCTAGAACTGCTTTGCAGGATGAAGATTTTCATAGCAGAGTAAGCTTACCATTTGTTCTTTCTTTTTTATCCTACTTAGATTACACAAACCCAGCAACACCCTGCAAGGGTTTATTCCATTCCTGCCCTCCTCCAACTTGTCACAGAATACTACTTTCAGTGACATCAAGGGACATCAATTCCTAATGCTTAGGACAGTCTCACTGAATAGTCATCTTTCATAAACTCCCTTTAAGCTCTTATAAGATGCATGTAATTAAAAATCAGAGAATCTGTTTATAGAATATCCAGGAATCGTGTCTTAAAGTCAAGGGAAATTTGGCTTTTTGGCCTCATCTGAAAGCCATCTATAGACCATTCCGTTTATATACTAACTAGCAGGCATCATCATCACTGTGTAAATGTCAATGTTCCCTCCATGCATTCATCATGTAAGAACGCAGCCTCATCCATAATCAGTTTTTCTTCTGTTTAAAGTTGTGAGTCCTTCAGAAAAAGAGGCAATGTAGTTTTGACAGCAGTAAGCAAGTGGCCTTCTATCTGCCTACAGCTAAGTTACAAAATCAAGTAATAGCCTCCTGTGCAAGTGAAGATGAAACACAGAAGATACTAAACAGGTTCTCCCCAGTAAAAAGAAATACACTGCTATCTACGTGAAGAGGAGGAAAGGATCATTTCTAATACAAGTATTTTTCTCCTTGCATCAGTTCTTATAACTAGATTTCCAATTTGCAGACACGGTGTCAGGTCAAGAGGCAGTAATGACACCATTTACGCTCCCCTTCCCCTGGGAAATCACCCCACAGCGACTGCCACTCACTCCTATACAACCAACCTTAATAGCATCTCACATTCAATACAGGGCCCTGAGGAGCTCATGGGTTTAAAAAGCCATCCATTTCTGTTCAGAAAGAATACTTTCAAAGCACATGATTCTTGCCTTAAGAGTGAACAAAAAAGACAGCATCATTAAGCAACCCTTGAAATTTCATGTGAGAAGCTGCATATAGAAACCATTATCCAGGGGTATCTACAGCACACAAAATAATTTTACGTAAATATTTGTATGGGAACAGATGGGTAGGAATCAAGTTCAGGAAAGCCAGAGAATATCTTGGAGTGAAAGAGTACACAACATGGTCAAAGGGCAGGCCAGCAGGTGGGGTAGTCTGAGGGTAGAGGACATGCAGTAAAAAGCATAAAGTGCAAATGCCCTAGAAGGAAGTAGGCATGGAAATACAGATGAAGAAGAAAGGCTGCTCTGGCCACAATACTCCTGTACAGCCTAGGGAAGAACAAACCAAGAATCTGGAGAACAAGGGTAAATCTTTACCCCTGTTAACATGATGAGTAGGTCAAAGCTTACCAGATGTGTAGTTTCTATACAGATACTATTGCATAAATAATGTTAACTTCAAAGGCAGTGATCAACCTACTGATGTAGGATTTACTTTTTCAATACCACCATCAGCACCCTCATGTGAGAAAATACTGTGGTAGAACCTGAAACATCTGACTGGAACAAAATTGGGGGGGGGGGTGTTAGCTTTACTTAAGTATTTATTAAAAACCAAATGAACAAGAAAACAATGAGTCAATGAGAAACTCTGATTTTTTTTTCCCATGTATAGCAAAAGTTCTCTCATTAAGGTTTTTCCTGTAATTCCCCTGCACAAATAGTCCTTGTATTCTTCTTTAAAAATCTAATAAACCATTTGATTACTTCTAAGTAAAGCCTTAGAAGCCTAAAAAGTTGTAGTTGCAATAGTATCTTGTCCTTGTATCAACAAGTTTCTTTTTCCACCGGGAAGATAAATGGGATGTAAACTTAGCAGGTAGCACAAGAACACATTTTATAGATGCCAGGATGTCCTGAAATACATGCATGTAAACACAACCAGTAGCACAGTTAAGTCCTCTGCAATTACCTACATATTTCATGAGAAAAATGCTCACTGGTGATGAAGCCCACACTCCTTCCCACCACAGACTATTTATTTTCTTAATGGAAAAGGTTTACTTACTTTCTTCATCTTAACCAACCCTGTACCACCGCTTCTGAGGATTAAAGTATGTTCTGTTTAATGGCCTAATCCCATAAAATCTGAAGCTGCAAAGCTCAGAGAAACTTTACTGATCTACTTCTATAAATGGTGCAACGCCTCTTTCAGTTTTTCTAACACAGTGTGGGTGTTACTTTTCATGAAAGAAAGAAAAAGGCTGAGGAACAGCTATGTAATTCAACAGAATAGTTTTTAATCCTCAAGACACTGACAGCTATTACGCGATCAAGAGTCCTCCACCAGTCTAAGCATTTCACTGAAAAAAACCTTCCGATTTCTTACCCTGTCTTTGGACAAATGAGCTGCAACTACCGCATGAGCAGCTCTCATTCTGAAAATACTGACAATCTAAGGCTTGATTTGGAGGTCAAATTCAAGCAAGAGTGCTCCCCATCTTCTCTACTGGACCAAGCAGCTACTTTCATACACTTTCAATATTAAACGACTAAGAAGAGTACCATTACTTCATTTTCTGATGCATCAAAAACCACAGACTGTCTTAAACAGGCTCTACAGCATAAGCAGAACTCATAAATCAGAGTGAATATAACCTTAAGCAAAATATTTACTAAGCTTATTTACATACCCCTCTATAAGAAAATCACCAGCATGCTGATAACATTCCTCAAGTCTTCATCAAAAATGATTTGTGGTGAGATGTCAGGAGGACTGCAGCAAGTTGTGAAGATGTGAGGAGAGGAAATAAATTAGCATTTCCAGTATCTAGGAATGTGTGATCTAGTCAGCATGGCAAGGGAGGCCTGGTAATTCTGCAGAAAGTATCTCTAGATGGCTCCATCTACATGCTTCTATATTCACTTGCAAGAGTCTTACTGGAGCTCCTCAGCTTCTTTTAAGCAGAAACCCCACGGTTGCCAAATTCCATGTTTTAGTGAAATGATGCCAATACATACGGATACAAAAGGCACGTAAAACTCAAAATGTATTCTGAAAAGAACACTCCTTCTTCTGTTCTACACAACTGGAGATTATAATAGTGTGCAATTTTTAATGTTATTAAACTCATTAGTAGCAAGCTCCCCTACATGTTTTCGAGGACCAAGCTTAATGGCTGGTGATTAATTGGTTTGATATTTAAATACGATTAAATGTTTTTGAAATACGATAACCTTTCATACTATTTCAAGGGATATTTGGTTTTCAAGAGAGAACGAAAAGGTCAGCAATAACGGACGAGTGTCAAGTATTTAGCAGCGGTGAGGACTGACCGTCTGACAAACCCGAGACTCTGTAAATTAACAGTATGCACCGTGAAGCTTCCTTTAAGAAATACAAAGAAAAAAGACACACAGCGGGCTCTGGGGATGGCAAAACACTACAAACTTCAAGCAGTTAAACACAAAGCTCCGCAGGCCGGCACCGTCCCTTCCTCATTCCTCCGGCACAGCGGCAGGAGGAGCAAAAGTTCAACGCGCACCGTTCACGCACCCGCTGGGGTAGCGGCCTCGGTGCCCCGCCGCCACCGCCTGAGGCACCGGCAGCCCAACCGCCCCGCACTGCCAGCGGCCGGGCGGACCTAAGGGAGCCGGGCCGGCAGCACCAGCACAGCCCTGAGGCCCCGGGGGTTACCCGACACCGCGTCCCTCCACGTAGGTGTCCCTCCCCACTCGGGACGGGCACTTGCCCAGGACGAGGGTAGCCCCTCAAACGCTCCACGGCTGAGGGACGGACAGGACGTTATAAAACAAGGAATAAAGAGGCGGTGCTCCCGCAGCCCCCCGCCCGCGGAGGACACAGCGCGGCCTCGCCCCGCTCTCCCCGCCGGCGCCACAGGTGCTGTAAGGCCGCCCCTGCCGGCTACAAACCGGGGGGTGCTAAGACCAAAGGCACCGCTCCCCGCAGAGGCTTCAGTATCCCACCACACAGCATGCCCGTGGTGGCCGTGAAGGCCAGCAGTGCTGGGCGCCGACTCAGCCGGGGAAGAACGTAGGCAGCGCACCGCAGGAACGACCCTTCCTGGAAAAGCCGCCGCTGAAGTGCTGCGAAGGGGCTCTTTATCGGCAGCGGCGGGGAGGCGAGCAAGTGCCAACCTCAACGCTCGCTGGAGGGAAGAGCACGCAGTCAGCTTCAGCCAGCACGAAGAAGGCGGGCAGCGGGGTGCTAGCAGAGAGGCGGACATGGCGGGGAGGCACGACGCGCACCTGGCAGCAGGTGCATGCGGGCAGGGACGGCGACGAAAACGCCCGCGGAGGGAAGAAACTAGAGAAGCTTGCCCAGAGAACGGCGCATACTGTGCAGCCGCGGGGGGACGACACACACTCATTACTGCCTGTCACCAGGAAGGGGGGAGACGATGCGGAGGAGGGGAGAGGACAGATGCAAGCACAGGCAAGGGAGGCAAACACACGTTACTTACCGGTAGCTCCACGTTGACTTCGGTCCCGTCCAGCAGGAGGACGCGGCACTGCAGCACCGGTTTACTGCCGCCGGCAGCCGGGATGTGGACGGGGGCTCCGGCACTGTGCACGACTCCTCCGGGGTGCGGCGAGGAAGGGAAGCCTCCTGAACTGGCGGCGGCGGCGGCTCCTCCTAGCAGCCCCCCGTCCCGCTCGTCCCCCTCGCCGCCGAGCCCACCCCGCCCGGCTCCGCGCCCTGCTCCTCGCCCGTAGCGCTGCATCGACCGCCGGCTAAAGGTCCTGCGCAGGAACCGCAGCATCCTGGGGGCGCCCTGCCCGGCCGCTCACACCCCCAAGCCTACAGCTCCGCGCCCGGCCCCACGTCGCCTCCCGAGCAACGCAGCAGCGCCGCCCGCCGGGAGTCAGCCCGCGCCGGGCGCCGGCCGGCCCGCCCCTGCCGCCCGCTCCGCCCTCTGCAGCACCGCCCGCCACCGGCAGGGCTGGGCGGGCCGCGCCGCGGCCCCTCCCGTCACCGCTGAGGTGGGGAAACCCGAGCGGCGGGCAGGGGGAGCTACTGAGGTGGGCGGCAGGAGGCCACTTGTGGCAGCGATGGCGGGGCTGGCGTTGGGGCAGTCGTCCTTGGCCTGCCACCTCCCCGTTCCTCAGACCCTGTGGCCGCTTGCGACCTCGCAGCACAGTGGAGCAAAGCGCCGCACCGCTCTTCCAGCAATGTCGCTGCTTCGCGAGTGCTGGGACGGTCGTGCCGGCTGCGGGGGCGGTGGCTGCGGCTGCCCCTCGCCACCGCCTTGGGGCCGTCAAGGGAAGAGGCGCAGTGACAAGGCGCGGGGAGCAGGGCCTATTCGGGCCGCGCTAGTCTCCGGGCGCCTCGTTCCGATCCAGGGGCGGCCCGCCGGGGACGCGCTGTCTGGCCGCGCACACGGGGGCCACCGCTGGGCCGTCCTTGTCTGCCGCTGTCGGTCTGCTGCTGCCTCTTGGTGTGCCTCTTCCGCCCCTTCGGATGGGAGAGCGGATGGGGGAAGTGAATAGCGAAATGAGAAACGACGAGGTGCAGAACTAACTAGCCCAGGCGCACGCAGAAGGACGCCTCTCGCCTTTCCTGGGGAAGGCCGACGCGCGGGTCCCGCGGGGAGGAGGAGGGCATCGCACCGCCTTTCCCGCCGCTAGTGCTGCTGCTTACGTCCCTTCTGCACAGAGACGTCTGCCCAGCGTGTGAAAATGCTCCCGCGTTTGCCTTTGCAGTCCCCATGGTCTGGGGGTTTAAAGAAAAGAGATTCGAGAGCGCGATCTCGTGGGAAAAGCAGACCTTCCAGACCTGTTTCTAGGCTTTTATTTCCTTTGGTTTCTGCAGCCGTGAGGAAGGAGTGTGGTTTTATTTCAGTGTCACAGCAAATCCATAGGTAGGAACGCTCTTTCACACAGTCGCTCTGCCAATAAATGAAATATTTATGTATTCTGGCTTGAGTGGGACCGCTTTGGCTGAATTGCCATGTATAAAATGCTGGACATGAATCATGCCTCGGAGAAACAATCAGTGGGACTAATGCTGGGACTCTATGGTGAGATGTGATCTAAGGGACTTTTGAAATTGAAATAATTTGCTACTTGTGAAGTTTGTTGTTTGTTTGTTTGTTTGTTTGTTTCTGTTATGGATTTATTGCCCTTAACCTTGGTACCAGGCTGGTTTACACAAGCATTGTCCTATTAAGTATTCAAAAAGCTTACCAAGCTTGTCATTTTTTATTGACACTTGATAGCATTAGGTAACCACCTGCATCCTTTTCTATGTTTCTTCAATGCACTAGATCAGGTCTCGAAGAGCCTCATCAGCCAAGACTGTCAGTAAACTTCATGATCTTTAGCAGGGATGCATCTGCAGTCCTATTGTACTGTACAGCTGCATTTTATTAAAAGCGAGTGGAAAGGTGCTAGTCTTTGCCTGCTAATGTTCACAATTCAAAGTAGACCCTTACTATAGATTATGGGGGAGGAGGGAACGGGAGGGGGGAAGTTCGATGGTTTTTGGTTTTGCATTAGGAGACTTTTTTATTGGGTTTTCTTTTCAGATCCTGAATAGTGTGGCATACCTTGGGGTTATTTTACTGCTTTGAATACTGTGAAGTTATCACAGTCCTATAAAGCTCCTTTGCATAACATAAGCAACACAAAGAGTTGGAAATACTATTGTCTCTTGAGGGAGCTAGGACAATTCTGGTGGAAGGGCATGTGGGGTGAAAGGGAGATCTGGTATCACTCAGGACCAGCCTGTCAGAAGACTTTTGCAGTGTTAAAAACTTTACTCAGCTGTAAGACTTCAACCTTTTGTCTCTGTCAACTTTTGTCATGCAAACGAAGTCTTGATATTTTAAAGGAGTCAACCTAGGCTTGCTTGGCTTGCATTAGCCAAGATTACAGGCCAGTGGCCATACAACAGTGACAGTGCTTTGTTTACAGAACCACCATGGAGATACTGAGGTCCCATTAAATCTCATATTAAGCAATATGAGATAATGCTTGTGGTAAAGGATCTTCTGCGAGGAGCTGGTGGTGAGGGGAAACAAAGCTGCTTCTTTGGTACACAGCCTCTCTTGAAGTAAATTAATTCCACCATTATTTTGCCTATTACTAGAGGAGCTACCTTTAGCCTTGGAACAAGAGCCTTGAGCAACTGTGGATACTGAGGGTGGTGCCATGAGACATTTATTGCAAGGTGAGAAGTATTACAGTACTTTTTACATTTGGATTTGTAGTATTACATTCCACTCATCTATATCCTCTCTTCATTTTGAGGTGGGCAAGCCCTGAAGTGATTCAGTTTTCTGGTACCTCTTTCCTACAGTCCTTCCTCAAGCTACTACTTGCTTGCTTTCTAATGGAGGCACAAACAGAAACTGCTGCAGTCCTCATCTGTGCTGTAGTTAAGGGCATTACTTTAAAATCTTTATCAAAATAGCCCTTCACTGCAATATCTACTTCTAATGGAGTACTCCAGTCTTCCTTGGAAGATAGAATTTGGTCACTGCTACAGGAAAGGTTGTGACCTAAGTGAATTGTTTGTACTAACCCATATCACAGTTGCAATCCCTGCAAGTTGGCAGCCTTGCCAATGGTTTTTCCATAATACTAAGTACTGCGTTAGTGAGAGAGTTATTTATCAAGATCCTTAAATGGGAGAGCTGTAATTATCAGAGGCACTAATGGTGGTCATGGCTAAATAACTAAATGAAAGTGTGATAAGCACTTTATTCTTGCTCTTTCGTTCAGAGTTTTGGTTTTGTTCAAATCTTGTCTGATTGCTTTTTGAAAGCTTGAACAACAATGTGCTCTTTTGGGCAAGAGAGCCAATGGGATTCTAGGGTGCATCAAGAAAGGTGTGTCCAGCAGGTCTAGGGAAGTTCTTCTACCTCTCTACTCTGCCCTGCTGAGACCACACCTGCAATCCTGTGTCCAGTTTTGGGCTCCCCAGTTCAAGAGAGACAGAGACCTGCTGGAGAGAATCCAAGGGAGAGCCACGAGGATGCTTAGGGGACTTGAGCATCTCCCTGTGAAGAGAGACTGAGAGCCCTGGGGCTGTTTAGTGTGGAGAAGATAAGACTGAGAGGGGATCTGATCAGTGTGCATAAATGTCTGAGGGGTGGGTGTCAAGTGGGTGTCAACGTGAGGAGAAACTTCTTTACAGTAAGGGTGACAGAGCCCTGGAACAGGCTGCCCAGGGGGGTTGTGGAGTCTCCTCTGGAGGCTTTCAAAACCCATCTGGATGCGTTCCTGTGCAGATTACCCTCAGTGATCCTGTTCTGGCAGGGGGCTTGGACCTGATGATCTCTTGAGGTCCCTTCCAACCTCTGATATACTGTGAGACTGTGATAATGAAGGCAGCCACCTAATGGGGATGGGGAGGGAAATGCTGACAGTCCTGTGAAGAGACTTCTGCACTGGGTATGTATGCACTTGCCCAGACATCAGACACCTTATTTTATTTTCTGTCACTGCAATCACATTTATGGATTTTTCTTGGCCTGCCAGGCTTTCACTATCTGCAAAGGAGTGATCTAAATTTAATTTGCCTGCAGCTGAAGTTTCTTTTTCTGCAGTTTTTGAAGAAATGTTATCTTTACTGAGTAACTTAAAGAAGTTTGTATCTTGCAAGCTTCTGCCAGGACATGTTTGTTTAGTCATTACTAAAGGAAACTCATGTAAAGGGACTCAAAGAACAAGTATTGACGTGAAGCCAAACATCTGTGTTAATAGAACTATGAGGAAAAAAGAGGAGTTATGATATACATTCACTCAGGGTTTCAGATATGAATTTTTTTGGTTTTGTTTTCTAAACTTTAAATTAAATTGTTTTGTAAAAAAAAAAAAAGTCAATGAAGGAGATACTTTTCATTATGAACATTGATTGGGTTACAACATCCATGCAGCAGTCAGCAGTTCTGTGTGTTTTCCCAAAAGCATGCCAGTTATATGAGCAGGCCTAATGTCACTGTTTATCAGGATTCCTTTGCATACAGATAAGATCAAGAATAAAATGCAAAGGTGATTCTGAATTCTGCAGCTAAGGATAATTTGCATTTCTATGCAGTCTTTCAGCTAGAGAGATCCCAAAGCACCTTCTTTTTCTTTTATTTAATAAAAAGGAAAATTATATGCAAAACCATTTCACCAGTACTGAAATGCTGCAGCATAGAAAAATACAAAGAACCTCTTCTATATGACTGTAATGGAAATATGGGCAGAAAGTTAGTGTGCAAATTATATGGCTATAATGGATAGTGGATGCAGAAGATACCACATGATTGGAGGTACTCATGTCTTGGCTTTATAATACACCAACTATCTCTTCCAAATGTTACAAAAGAACTGCATTAAGAAGGAAATGCCTTACTTCTGCATGTGGAATAATGCCACTGTTAACATTAGGCATGAATTTTGGCAGTTGTTGCTGTTCATGTGACTCCTTATATTCTTGAAAAAAGAGCATTTCTATTTTTCCCTGTCAGAATACACAAAAAGGTAACTCATTCCAGAAAAAGTGCCTCCACTCAAAGAGCTGTTCTACTATATGCACAGGGGCTAGTTTGTAAAGATGCAAGAGCAAAACACTTTCCATTAGAAAATAATTAGAAAAAAAAATTAGAACATTTTTCTACAGAAAGAATACGTTTCTTGCTGAGTAAACACTTTGCAGTGCTTCCTGTCCATTTAATAACAGGTTCAATATGACTTAGATGTTCTTTCTTTCAGTGAGGATTTTGTCAGGTTTGTACTGACCTCAGTACATAGGAATTACTTAATCTTCAAGCCTATGATTAGGTTTGTAGCATTAATGAAAAAGTTTTCAATACTATGTTGAATTGTGGAGATAGCAGATGTTCAGCTCAAAAATCAAGGCATCTTTGCAATGGTGAACTGTTTTGATTTTACTCTTAGGAGAGCCTAGAAGACTGCTCAGAATATTCCCTATGAACAGATACCATGTGCTAAAACAATGTTTCCTCGAAATATCTTGTAATAGTAATGTGTGTTTTAATTATATCTCTGCTGAAAAGAGACATCCATAGCTTCTTGGACCGTGCAGGAATTTTGCAACAAAGATCCCTTTGACTGACACAGCAGTGCTGAATGGTACCTTGCATGGGTGTGATGGAGCAGCAAACCATTTGTGAGAACTGCTGGAAACCTTCCACATATATTGAAAGTCATCTTAGAAATAAAGCAAAGGTGAAAGTTATAATGAATAAACATAATGTTAGATTTGGAAAATTAAAAAAAAAGGTTAAGTCAGGTACTTGGGAGGTTTTTACTCCACTATCAGGACAATAAGCCAGCAGCAGAAAGGAGATTTCCTTGTGTGGAGACTTGGACTCTTCATCTCTTGGACTATTTCAGAGTCAAAGAACAAGGGACAGACAAAGGGCAGGGCACTTTACTTACAAGAGGAGGGACTTGCTGTGAGTGTGGGGTTCTCCACATGGAAAATAAGCCCTGGGTAGGAATTTGCATTCTGAAGGAAGGTGATGTAGTAATTTGCACTTAAAATAAATATTAGAAATTGCTTTATATCAACGGGGGGGACGGGGGGGGGGGGGGAGGGGAGGGGGGGGCGGGCGGGGTAGGAAATCAGGAAATCTGTCAGTTTGGCAGGGTTTTAAGCCTGCTGCATGACTTCAGATCTTGGCTTTGGAGTGTGATGCAAAGACTGCATGATTTGTACATTGAAGTGAAACTGAGTACAGGAGAAGGAAGGGTTTTGATATTTCATGGAACTCAGTCACTTCACTTTTGAATCTGGTGAGGCCCTGGTGAGGCTGCATCTGGAGTATTGTGTCCAGTTCTGGGCCCCTCAGTTCAAGAAGGACCTCAGGGAACAGCTTGAGGTAGTCCAGCACAGAGCCACAAAAATGATGAATGGAGTGAAACATCTTCCTTATGAGGAGAGACTGAAGGAGCTGGGGCTCTTCAGCTTGGAGAGGAGGAGCCTGAGGGCTGACTTTATTCATGTTTATAAAGATGTGAAGAGTGAGTGCCCAGAGGATGGAGTCAGGCTCTGCTCGGTGATGCCCAATGACAGGACAAGGGGTAATGGTGGAATTTGAGGCATAGGAAGTTCCATGCAAACATAAGGAAAGTTTTTTTCATTGTGAGGGTGACACAACACTGGAACAGGCTGCCCAGGGGGGTTGTGGAGTCTCCTTCTTTGGAGATATTCAAAATCCACCTGGATGTGTTCCTGTATGACCTGCCCTAGGTGCTCCTACTCTGGCAGGGGGGTTGGACTGGATGATCTTTTGAGGTCCCTTCCAACCCCTAACATTCTGTGATTCGGTGAATTGTCCACAAATGAAGAGTTGAGTCAAAAAGAGTAAGTATTTTGAAGGGAACAAAAAAGGAAAAGCAACAACAACAGCAAAAAAAGACAAACAAAACCCAAGCAAGCAAACAAAAAAAAAGCTGGCCCTGTGATGTGTCAGTTTATTAACCTTGTGTCTGCCACTAACAAGAAAACAGGAAGGAAAAATCAAGACCAAAAACCTGAACCATCAGTGCCAACAGTGTAAATGATTTTTTTTTTTTAAAGATTACAATCTTTATTTCCCTTTTGTAAACTTTCATTACCTAGCACAAGTTTTGCTGAAACCTGAGATGTATGGAACCAAACTGCTGAATTATTGCAAAGTTACTTCATAAAGTAGAAATGTTCTGTAACTTGTTTTTTAGAGATGGCATTTCCCTAGACAGCAGCTCATTTTAGAATATAAAATATATATTACTTAAAAAGCAGTCTGTATCTGAATGATAATCTGAGTATAAAATTAAATAACACCATCTGCTTCCCAATGAACAAGAATCCCCCAACACAAGTGGAACCTGCATTGATGTTCAAAAGAGGAAAGCCAAAGGAGAACTGAATCACTTGTTCACCCCACAGCATTTCTGTTTTATAGCATATCAGTGTGGAAGTGTGCAGTCCTCTCTTGTTTGTATATGGGCATTAGCTTCTAAGATTGATTGTCAGACACAAATTCAAGTTTATTTTACAGTAAAAAAAAAAATCCGTGGTAGGGTTGGAGCACAGTTATGGCCTGGAGGGCAAAAATACTTTAAAGATGTTAAATGACTTAACAGCTACTTGATCCCTCTCTGACATACTGCTTTCCTACTGAGTTTGTGAGGGGTTTGTTTCATAATAAGTACAACCAGAAGGAAATTGTCTCTGAATCTTTCCTGTCTTCTTCTCCTCCACCATCAGATATTAGTATGTACATAGATTGTCCAAAGATGTCCCTTCTTGCCCAATATTTTCCTCTCTTTCTCTTGTCATGTAAATGCATTTTTGTTTAACTATATTTTTATTCTCTCTAGATCTGCCTTCAGATGATAACAGTGTGTGATGGTTTGAAACTGTCTTTTTAATTTTTCCTTGCAAAGTTCAAAACAGAGAAAGTGAAAGAATGTAAATAAGTCACTATTGGGTGTAAGAAAGCAAAATAAGGATTGTTCTAAACACTTCCATTGGATAGATAGAAATGTTTAAGAACTATTACCCAAAACAAAGTAGGCACTCTGCACATTCTGCGTTCGGCAGTGGGGGCAGTTGCTGGGCTGTCTGGCTGCTGTTTCTTCTCTTCTGGCTGAAGATAACACACTGACCTTGGCAGCTAAGTTAACAACTTTCTGCTTAACTAACTCTGCTTCTCTGTCCAGGGGGGTCTGGGGGGGAAGCTCCTGGGAGAGAGGGAGGCAAAGGGAGATTGGTTGTGCTTTTTCTGTTGATTGTATATATTTGTGAATGTTGTGAATTTTGTATATTTGTACATATTCATTGCATTTCATTGTAGATTTTAGACTCTGCTTGTAAATACAGCTTTTCATTTGCTTCAAGACTGAGCTAGCCTGGTTATTGTTGGTGGGGGGGGAATTTCAGCTCACACCGACACACAGTGTAAGGTGAAGAGATACTTGGAGCACAGAAACAGTCATAAGGCTGCTGAAGGCAGAAGATCTTGAGATCTTCTCATGTTTATGACAATTTACCAGTTTGAGTCACTGGGCAAAACTTCTCAAAACTGAAAGTAAAGTAATGTAGACTGGCTGGAGCATGCAGAAAGACCAGAAAGATCCTCCTTGCATGACTGGAAGGAAATTTGTTTCTTGTGAATTTTCTCAGGCAGAAAGGCAGCAAGTCCCAAGCACACAGAGAAATTAATTTATCTTTCTCCTCTTTCAGTAGTCAAACAGTGATACAGAAAAACATGATTTCTCAAAAAAAGCAAACCTCAAAAGGCATTTGATGAAGACTACGTCTGCTCAGAAGACATGGCTGCATAATGACATGCCGCAAACTTCTAGAAGCCACATCTTGATCAAGGCAAGTTAAAAAAAAAAAAAAGGATAATCATTGCCATGTGTATCCCTTATATAGAATCATAGAATTATAGGATTGTTAGGGTTGGAAGGGACCTCAAGGCTCAGCCAGTTCCAACCCCCCTGCCATGGGCAGGGACACCTCACACTACATCAGGTTGCCCAGAGCCACATCCAGCCTGGCCTTAAAAACCTCCAGGGATGAGGCTTCTACCACCTCCCTGGGTAACCTGTTCCAGTGTCTCAGCACCCTCATGGGGAAGAATTTCTTCCTAACATCCAATCTATATATACCAATAATTAGTTATAAAGAGGTTTTTTTTTAAATTACATATTTGTGAGGAGGCTTGATAGCTTTGGCAATATTATAACACTCTGCTGAAGAGACAGAAACAATTATTTGTTTAGCTAAATTTTCCTTAAGTGTAGTTCAAGTTGCAGCACACAAGAAATTTGCCTAAAAATTAAGTCACTCTAAAACCAAACGTGACTGTTTCAGAGAACTCTATCTGAAATGAACAAATCCATTTGCACACTTCTATTTTTATAAGAAAAAATAACCCCCACAAGTATTTTCTCTGAAATACTTGGCTTGCTTTCAGCCACACCTGAACTCAGCTGACTAGATACAGATCTATTTCAAAGACAGTGGCCTGACTCCTTTACAAGTTTGAACACAAGAACTTTTTTAAGAGCTGCAGTGCAGAAAAAGAAATCTGTCTTAAACCCTAGTAGACAGGAACCACTTGGAGACATGGCAAAGTCACTGGGTAGCTTTAGGTGATGCTTGGAGATCAGGGAGCATTCCTTTCTTCTTCACTGGTGTGAAGCCATGCAGAGAGAAGTTTGATGGGCTAGACTGGATTTTTTTTTTTTTTAACCCTGACAGCTCATGAACGAGTAAGGCATTTGTCATCCAAATTATTAATACATAGTGAAAATAATTGTAAGCCTATTAAAATGTCAGGGGGTTTTATATTGTATGTAAGGTCATTGCATTATAACTCTTAGCAATTAAAAAAAATAATAATTCCAAGCCAGAAGTAAAGAAAATGTTAGTAGCTGTGCCTCACAAGTTGTGTCCAGGAAAACTTACACTAATCTGTCCTGTAAAGTTTACAAAGGCACACTGAAAAGTTAAGGAGTGTTAAAAAAGGAAGTCCAACTGTTTTGTGTCTATGGGTAAATAAACAACATCAGGTTCTGTCCCATCTAAAACCATCAATCTTGCCCTGCCTTTTTGGACAACTAAAGGAGTCATTTCTGTTGGAGTGATCACTGTTTTTCTAAATTTGTGTGGTAAAAGGATCCATTCAAGAGGGCTCAGAGGATCTCTTTCATCTGCTAGCCATTGGGCTAATAACCCACAGGGTTGGAATCCAGAATAAAAACCAAAAAGGCTTATGGGAAAGACTTTTTTTTCTCCTTTAGGCTTTCTGTGTGGTCATTTTAAAGATTGTTCTTTGTGAAGCTTCTTTTGCTTCATTTTTCAGTTTTTCTAGGAGAATTTAAATCTGAGTCTCCTTCTAAAAGCCTAAATAGGGAATGCAGTTCTTCTGTAGTTATTCCTAACAAGGGTCTAACCCAATAGTGCCCAAAATTTTCTGAAGGTCATTGAAAGTATTAATAGTCTTTCCCAGGGTTAATTGTTGTGGCTGGATCTGGCTTTCAGTAATTATCCATCCCAGATACAACCATGGGGCTGTTTTTTGGATTTTTTTCTTCTGCTCTTCGTATACCCACTGATTTAGCAGCCATGACAATCACAGAATCACAGAATCAAGGAGGTTGGAAGAGATCTCCAAGATTATCAAGTCCAACTGATCACCCGACCCTAACTAGTCAACCAGACCATGGCATTAAGTACCTCATCCAGTCTTCTCTTGAACATCTCCAGTGATGGTGACTCCACCATCTCCCTGGGCAGCCCATTCCAATGGGCAATCTCTCTTTCTGGGAAGAACTTCCTTCTAAGATCAAACCTAAACCTCCTCCTGGCACAGCTTGAGACTGCATCCTCTTGTTCTGTTGCTGGTTGCCTGGGAGAAGAGACCAACCCCCACCTGGCTACAGCCTCCCTTCAGGTAGTTGTAGACAGCAATGAGGTCTGCCCTGAGCCTCCTTGTCTCCCAGCTAAACAACTCTAGTTCCCTCAGCCTCTCCTCACAGGGTTTGTGTTCCAGACCCCTCACCAGCTTTGTTGCCATTCTCTGGACACGTTCCAGCATCTCAACATCTTTCTTAAACTGAGGGGCCCAGAACTGGACACAGTACTCAAGCAGTGGCCTGTTGTACATCCTGCTGTTGTACCAGTTCCACTTCAGCTTCGGTAGGTGCGGACAATCAAGCGTCATCCATGTAATGATAAATCAAAACACCTCTATTTTCTTCACAAATTGGAGATAAGATAGTTGACACATATTGTTGGCAGATTGATGGGCTATTTTTCATGCCCTGAGGCAACACAGTCCAGTGAAATAGAGATGGAACAGAGAAAGCGAAACGCTATGCGTCCTGTGGGTGAAGTGCTATGGTAAAAGAGCAGTCTTGGAGATCAATAACAGTAAATGTCCAGGAGCATAGCTGGTGATGGCAGTCCAGGACTCCAACATGGTAATTGAAGACAAGTTTGTTAACACATCTGAGGATACTTATACATTCTAAAACAACTGATGTAATACATGGGCAAAGATACAAAATCTGCAGCTGTACTAATTTCACAAACACATATTCTTTTCACTACTCAAAATTGTTTCTACTTTCTTATCTACAAGGTCAGGACACTCTGAGATAGCTGCCTTTTATAGACAGTATTCCATGGCTTTGAACTTACAAGTACAGAATCATCTTTGTTACTTGCCTGATCTCCTTAAATTTTGCTGGTCCAACTCCCACAAAGCCACACTTTAGGGGCTATCAACCTGGAATACCATTTCATGGACAGCTGGAACCAATCTGTTTTATGTGACCTGAGTGGATGTTACTGGTATGCCTCTTGAGTGTGGAGAAATGGACTGCTTACTTTTGTGAAAAACTCTAATGTCTTCTCAGGCTTTGCTAGAAGATTAAACTAATAAATAAATACATAAATAAATAGCAAACCCAAAACCCAGGAGTTTCTGGTTTTTCAGTATCTATTGAAACTGCTAAGTAGGTTTTATGTGACCTGAGTGGATGTTACTGGTATGTCTCTTCAATGTGCAGAAATGGACTGCTTGCTTTTTGTGAAGAACTCTAATGTCTTCTCAGGCTTTGCTAGAAGATTAAACTAATAAATAAATAAATAAATAAATAGCAAACCCAAAACCCAGGAGTTTGTGGTTTTTCAATATCTATTGAAACTGCTAAGTAGGCTTATACAGTTATCCAGAAAAGGCAAAGAGGACGTTACTGAATTGTGTTTACATGTGGACACTGAGATAAAGCATTATGATTAAAATCTTGCTTTCACCATCTCACTTAAATGTTAGCAGCTGATGTTGTCCTTTCTCAGTAATTAGTCTTTTGTTACATTTGGAAACTGCACCAGAGGCACTCAAATGCTGAGCTGCAACAAGTGCATGCAGTGACAGAAGCTAGTGAAACCCAAGTCAGAAATGGAGATAAATGCTGATCAGTGATCCAGTCTTCAGTAGTGGTAGTGCATGGGCTGTAGGCAGGTGTTTGACACAATGCGAAACTGTCATTGAGTCCATCCCCAGACTGTGGGAACACTAAAGATGAATTTGCATAGTGCAAATGTGAATTTGCACTATGAATTTGCAAGCTAGTATTAGGAGCAGCTATGCTTGCTAGCTGGTGTTTACCTGTGGGAGCAAGGCTTACCCCACCCCTTCACTGTGGGAACAAGACTTACCTCTCCAGTTAAAAAACAAACAAAAAAAAGGGACAGAGATCAGTGTGTATTTGTTGATGCACAAGTTCTTTGAAAAAACACCTTCTTGGAAAATTGTGTTTTGGATGAATGTGCCTGGCTGCCTTGGCTAGTCAGACAGTGTCTGTGAAGGACCCACTTAGACACGGGGAGAAAAGGTGGTCCTATTTTATTTCCAAGGGCAACAGAGGAAATGGGACTGTTAAGATTAAAATCTTGCAGTCTTACCTAGTGCCCAGACCACTCTGTCACAGTGCTCTGTCTGAATGTTGCGCTGTAGCCTCTTGCACATCAGCATTCCCTTGAATGCTAAAACTAAGCATGCATTTTATTTTCCCTGTCCCTGTTGTGAAAATCTGAGTTTTTCGTGAGGATGAAAGCTCTGAATTTTTTCAAGCACATTGAACATAAAAATCTTACTTTAGAGATTTCAGATAACTCAGGAACATTGGCAGATATAAGCTAGAATTGAGATGTAGCTCTGGAAAACTGCCTCAGGTGTGTAGCTAAGGTGTTTATTCTGTTCCTAAAGTGTACCTCTGCCTGCCTGTAGGCACATCTACACAGACTACTGAGCTGTTTACATAAAACCAAGAAAGGGAACCTAGACTGACATTGATCTGATAAAATGTCAAAACAAAAGGTTCTACTCATGCATGACGACCAAACCTCCACATAAGATGAACCTGGCAGTAATCCCAAACTCTGGACCTCTGGTCAGACAACTGCTTCTACAGGTGTGTAGTAAAATAGGTATTTTTATATTTTTTAAATTTTATTAAATAGTTTTATTTATAATAATTTATCATAAATTATAACATAATTTAATTTTATTAAATAATTGATATTTCCTGGCAGTGATATCTTCAGACACCACCATAACTTATTTACAGAGTGTATTTACAGGTTCTATGATTCAGTTGTGGGTTTTACATTCCACATATAGAGTTACATGATTTAAGCACAGATCTAAGAATTTCCAATGCAGCAATTCAAATTGGAAATAAAGGTTCTGTGATCTGCTGTTTCCCACAAGGGGATTCCCTGGCAGATCAGCTGGGACTCATGACTTGCTCCTGTGTCTGGTGTCTTCCCAGATGCTGTGACTATAATTCAAGTTACCCTTGGCTGGGAGAGCGCTCTAGAGACCTCTCTCCTCTCATGCCCAGTTCACAGTCTGGAGCTTGCCCTTGGCTCAGAGAGGTCTAGGGGGGTCCTCTCTCTTGTGTGCTCCATCTCTGTGCTGTAGTCTTTCCATGGCTCTTCTGGGATTCAGTTCTCTTGGAGCTTTTCCCCTTTCTGCCTTGGTCCAGGTGCAAGGGCCAGGTGTAATTGTTGCCTGTTAGGACAAGTTCTTCAGCTGCCACTCGAGCAGCATTTGGCTCTTGTGTCTTTAATGGTAAGAACAAGACAAAGGCTTACCTTCTCATCTGGTTTAAATACTGTCCCAAGACAAGTAATGCCCTTTGGTAATAGAGAAACCTGGTAACTGAACTTCTAGGATGGGGCATATCCAAACGTGGCCAGGGGCAGACACAGTTCACAGCTGTGTTACAAAGTTAATTACATGTGCTACATGTTTATCTGGACCATCTAGACCCCAGGAAGTGTCCAGGTTTGCACATTCACAGGTGCTTACAAGGTTAATCACACATGACACACATTTGCCTGGACCATCTGGACCCCAGGAACTGACCAGGTTTGCACACTCACAGTTGCTTAGCCACTGTCTGGGTTAGGGCGTGTTTTGGGGTTTGACCCTTCAGGACAAGCTGTCAGGTAAAAAAGGTGAGATAGGAGGCAGCCACAGTCCAGATCATAAATAACCTATAATATTATTAAGTAATACCACTGGGTAGATACTACAACTTGTGAGACACCAATGGTCAGGTTTCCACAGCAGGAGTACATCATGGCAGACAGGTAGCCAGACTGTTGATGTCTGTGGGTGACCTTGAAACCCAGTCTTAGGCAAAGTGCATCCTAAATGCTGATTCAGGAATGAGCTAAGGGTCATACTAACAAGAACAATGGCCTGTATTTGGCTTTCATAGAATCATAGAGTCATGGAATCATAAAATCAGTCAGGGCTGGAAGGGACTACAAGGATTATCCAGTTCCAACCCCCCTGCCATGGGCAGGGACACCTCACACTAGAGCAGGCTGGCCAGAGCCTCATCCAGCCTGGCCTTAAACACCTCCAGGGATGGGGCCTCAACCACCTCCCTGCACAACCCATTCCAGGCTCTCACCACTCTCATGGGGAAGAACTTCTTCCTCATGTCCAGTCTGAATCTCCCCACTTCCAGCTTTATTCCATTCCCCCTAGTCCTATCACTACCTGATATCCTAAAAAGTCCCTCCCCAGCTTTCTTGTAGCTCCCTTCAGATATTGGAAGTCCACAAGAAGGTCACCTCAGAGCCTTCTCTTCTCCAGACTGAACAGCCCCAACTCTTTCAGTCTGTCCTCAAAGGAGAGGTGCTCCAGCCCTCTGATCATCCTGGTGGCCCTTCTCTGGACACCTTCCAGCATGTCCATATCCCTCTTGTAATAAGGACTCCAGAACTGGATGCAGTACTCCAGGTGGGGTCTCACCAGAGTGGCTTTCTGGCTTTGCTCTTCCTCCTGCCTTCTTTAGCAGACATAGTTAATATTGCAATTATGTATCTCAGCTATCAGCTAAATCTCAGCTATCAGCTAAAGTATAATTTTACAAATCCCAATCAGAAGTTGTTGAGAACCTCACTGCCAGCATGAAATATGGCTCTCCACCCATCAAGCATTAGGGCTGTTTTGACATGGCATATCACAGGAGGAAATGGGCCCATTCTAGTCTTCCCAAAATAGAGAAGTTTGAAGGAGACATTTGAAGGTATGAGATAATTCATAGAATCAACCAGGTTGGAAGAGACCTCCAAGATCATCCAGTCCAACCTATCACCCAGCCCTATCCAATCAACCAGACCATGGCACTAAGTGCCTCATCCAGGCTTCTCTTGAACATTTCCAGGGATGGTGACTCCACCACCTCCCTGAGCAGCCCATTCCAATGGGCAAACTCTCTCTCTGTGAAGAACTTCCTCCTAACATCCAGCCCATACCTCCCCTGGCACAACTTGAGACTGTGTCCCCTCGTTCTGCTGCAGTTTGCCTGGGAGAAGAGCCCAACCCCCACCTGGCTACAACCTCCCTTCAGGTAGTTGTAGAGAGCAATGAGATCTCCCCTGAGCCTCCTCTTCTCCAGACTAAACACCCCCAGCTCCCTCAGCCTCTCCTCATAGGGTTTGTGTTCCAGACCCCTCCCCAGCTTCATTGCCCTTCTCTGGACACATTCCAGTACCTCAACATCTCTCTTGAATTGAGGAGCCCAGAACTGGACACAGCACTCAAGGTGTGGCCTGACCAGTGCTGAGCACAGGGCAGGATGACTTCCCTGCTCCTGCTGGCTACACTATTCCTGATCCAGGCCAAGATGCCATTGGCCTTCCTGGCCACCTGGGCACACTGCTGGCTCATGTTCAGCCTACTATGGACCAGCACCCCCAGGTTCCTTTCTGCCTGGCTGCTCTCCAGCCACTCTGTCCCCAGCCTGTAGCACTGCTTGGGGTTGTTGTGGCCAAAGCAGTAATTCAAAATAGAATAATGAACTAATAGTTTAAATATTGAAAAAGTGATTAATTAACCTGGAATATGAACATTGCAAACAAAGGAGCTAAGACCCAAATGATATAGTTAAATACAGGACTGCCTTTTTGTTCTCTCTCATGTCCACCTGGTGCAGGGAAGCATGAGGAAAAATGGGTGCTTGTCCTACTCCTGTGCCTCTAGAGAGCTGTATTGTTCTTGCTTCCATCCTTCCAGAGATGGGCAAGGTCTGATATTTAATCTACAAATGGAGGTGAAGGAGTTATGGTCATATTGCTTGCCTAAAAGTGTGGCAAATCACTTTTAGTTGGTTCAGAAAGAGCATTATTTGTGCATAGTGAAAAGGAAATGTTGCACTCTCGGAGCCTAGTGGGTTGCTTGCTCAAAGCAGGTGCTGGCTCTAAAAGCACCACACCATTATCTGTCAGCTCATCAGTCCTCTCTGCTTGGGAAAATTGGTTCTCTGAGTCCCTCCAGCTCTGCTTAGGAAGAAGAGGCGTTTGTGTGGGTTGTTCCCTTCTCTTGTATGAAGGGAAAGGTTTCCTATGTGTGGCTGTAGAGGAGTTATCATTCTTCTCCTCCTCCTTCTCTCTCACAAGCACAAGAATAGATGTGGCAAAACATATTGTGGAATGAAGGGTATGCTTGAATAGTACAGCTTTTTTGTCAAATGCAAAGCAGCTACAGCTTTTGCCTTATTTAGGTAGAACTATTAAGAGTTCATGTGCACTCCTTCCCTCATCCTGTTTGTGGGATTTGCTGGTTTATCTAACAAAGCTTGCATGTCATTTAGTCCTTGATATTGCAGACTATCTCTCTGTCTGGTTTTATATCTCATTTTATAGTGCCTCTTGGTAAACCAAAGTTGTTTGGTGTCCACAAAATAAGGGAGAACAAGGTAGGCAGTGAATATACGTGCTGCACAGTAGTCTGCTTAGAAAGAGGCACTTTAAAACAGAATCCTGTCAGCCCAAGGCCCAAGCTCTGCCGTGCTTGTCTTTGAAGGTGTACAAAATAACCATCTAGTGCATCCGTACAGATCCTGAGTTATTCAGTTAAGTCTGGCAGCACCACATCTTAACCAAATAATCTACTCATTCTTAGTGCTTTCCCTCATTAAACCATTTTACAAACCCTGCCTTAATTAAAGTTCACAGCAGCCCTGCAGGTTAGTAGATGTCATTATCCCAATTTTACAGACGAAAAAATTGCAACAGAGAGTTGAAACACTGTGCTTGAGGCCACAGGTGGAGACAGGGGCAGGATTAGCCATTGGGACCTCTTGGCTCTGTGCAGCACAGCCAGCTTCTGAAAGCACTGAACAGGCACTCAGAGAGATGCTGAGAACAATGCTTCCCCCGTAGGGCTCCCTTGCTGGCTCTGTGTGATGGCTCTGAAGTGGCAAAGGAGACTGATATGGGTGCTGACATCTCCTGTTAATCTCTATGCACCTTCCAGAACCAGGCTGTGCCAGGTATGTACCAAGGAGAAGGAAGAAATCAGCAACATGACCTTGCTCAGGCTGTTGTGAAATGGTAGAGAGCTGCCCTGCAAACTAAAGGTGGCCACAAACAAGTTACAGCAGCTCCTGAGGCTGGGCTCGGCAGGAGCTGTACTACATTTGACCACTGCTGGATTCAGGAGTGGCTCAGGACTTAATCTCCAGGGCATGCAGTCTTGCTGAGGCAAAAACATAATGGTGACTGCAAACAAAGATGGTTAGTAAGCTGATGCAAAGACTAATCCAAATGGTGTGCTGTTTGCAACCCATCTGGAGTGATGCAGGGTGCAAGCTTCTACTCTGAGTCATGCAGCAGAGACAAGAAGCTGAGTCTCCCACCTTTTGAGACACTACTCTAGCCAGAAGACTCTGCTGGATGCAGCTGACACTCCTACACCTTCCATTTTCTTGTGAATGTTGAAAAGGTTTCATTATTCCCGATAAGAAAGGAAACCCCTTTTTCACATGTTAAAAGGAAAAAAAAACATCACCACAAACAGGATCATCACTCATTGCACAGATGAACATAGAACATTTGGCTCAAAAGACATCTCAGAATGTCTTTAGTCCCACCTCCTGCCCAAATCAGGGTTAGCTTTTAGATTGGAGTGGGTTCATCAAGGGTTTGTTCAGTTTTGTCTTGAAAATCTCTGGGAATGGAGATTGCACCACAACCCTGGGAATCTTACTCCAATACCTGATTTTCCTCATGGTGATATTTATTTTTTTGTTTGTTTGTTTGTTTAATCCAAATGCAATCAGGTCGACTGTTGTCCTAGGAAAAAGTTTTGCCTGGTTGCGGCCACCATCAGTAAATTTTTGGTGTTGTTTTGTTGGGTTTTGTTTGTTTGTTTGTGTTTGGTTTTGGGTTTGGTTTGGGTTTTTTTGCCTTTGAGCCTCTTCTTAAAACAAACAAAACCAAAGAACCCCAAACCAACCTACCAACCAACCACAACAGATAACTACGTAACTTTTAATTATGGACTTTAGCACCATAGCATGCTGTCAAGATCTTGTGCTGCAGTCTCCTGATAACATCAAAATTCTTGGAAGAACATATCTTCTCTCGTGGCCGAGTGAAGCAGCTTTTTAATGACTCAAGTATTATTTCATTTCCTCCCCCTTTGTTTTAATCAGACATTGGTTTTAAATCCCTGTAATGGAACACAGGTCACGTCTTAATACCCCAAGGCATAGATATCATGATTGTGATTTACTGCTGAAATTCACCTATTGTATTTGTGTGGCACCAGTAATGTTACTCACCTGTTACTTTCTGAAAATTCTTTTATAGAAACAGAACACTCAAATTTTCTGTGGAGTTCTTTCTATATTTGCTTTCCTAACATGGAGGGTGGGGGAGGAAAAAGTGCAGTTCAGGAGCTAAATTTCCCCTGAATCCCCCCCTTAGTGTTTATACACACACAAAAGCCAGGAACTCAGTATGCCATGCAAGTGAAGGAGAAACTTGGGTTTCATTTGGCTTTGGCTGTTTTAACAAACTGCACCATAATTCTAACATAGAATTAGACTCACTTTGGTTGGAAGAGACCTTTAAAATCATCAAGTCCAACTGTAGACCCAGCACCCTCTGGTCACCAGTAAGCCATGTCCCTCAGCACCAAATCTATACATCTTCTAACTCTCTCCAGGGATGGTGACTCCACTCCTTCCCTGGGCAGCCTGTTCCAATACTTTGGCACCCCTTTCAGGGCATAATTTGTTCTTACTGTCCAATCTAAACCTCCTCTGATGAAACCTGAGGCCATTTTCTCTTGTGCTATTCCTTGTTGTTTTGGAGAAGAGACCAAAACCAACCTCACTACAATCTTCTTTCAGGTAGTTGTAGAGAGCAAGAAGGTCTCCCATCAACCTCCTCTTCTCCAAGGTGAACAAGCCCAGTTTCCTCAGCCACTCCTCAGAAGACCTGTGAGCTAGACCTCTCACTTTTGTTACCCTTCTCCAGACCCACTTCAGCAACTAAATATCTTTCTTCTTGTGGGGGCACCAAAATGGAACCTGCTATCTGAGGTGCAGCTTCACCAGTGCTGAGTACAGGGGAACAATCACTTCCCTATGCCTGCTGGCCACACCACTTCTGATATGAGCCAGGACACTGATATGAGCCTTCTTGGCCACCTGGGCACGCTGCTGATCATGCCTGTAATTGCATATCACATAGCCATGAAAAACTCTGCTGTGTTTGCATATCCTCTGTACCACTTTCCAGGAAGAAGCAGTGTCTGTAGCTGGGTCCCAGGCACTTTCCCTGCAGCTGAGTGTGCACAAAAGCTGCAGCCACAGCTGCCTCTGGGAGGACTGTAAAGAATGCCACTGGAAAGTTAAATGCTGATGTTCAGAGAAGTGCCAAAGGGAGACAGGCTGGAGAGATAGGTGGAATCCAGCAAGGTGGCATTTAACAAGTCCAAGTGCCAGGTTCTGCACTTCGGTGACAACAACTCTGTGCAGCACTACAGGCTGGGGCCAGAGTGGCTGGAGAGCAGCCAGGCAGAAAGGGACCTGGGGGTACTGGTTGACAGCAGCTGAACATGAGCCAGCAGTGTGCCCAGGCGGCCAAGAAGGCCAATGGCATCCTGGCCTGCATCAGGAATAGTGTGGCCAGCAGGAGCAGGGAGGTCATTGTACCCCTGTACACAGCACTGGTTAGGTCACACCTTGAGTACTGTGTCCAGTTCTGGGCTCCTTATTTTAAGAAGGACATTGAGAGACTTGAACGTGTCCAGAAAAGGGCAACAAGGCTGGGGAGAGGTCTGTGAGAAGTTGAGGGAGCTGAGGGTGTTTAGCTGGAGAAGAGGAGGCTCAGGGGAAACCTTTTTGCTCTCTACAATTACCTGAAAGGAGGTTGTAGCCAGGAGGGGGTTGGTCTCTTCTTCCAGGCAACCAGCACCAGAACAAGAGGACACAGTCTCAAGCTGTGCCAGGGGAGGTTTAGGCTGGAGGTGAGGAGAAAGTTCTTCACAGAAAGAGTAATTGGCCATTGGAATGTGCTGCCCAGGGAGGTGGTGGAGTCTCCATCAAAGAGTATTTTTGCTGTCAAATATACATTTCACCTGTGGCCAGGTTTCAACTGCTGAATGGGTCCTTGCTCTGTGAGCTGGCTCCCTGAAATCAGTGGGAGTCCATGCAGAGTGATGTGTTGCCCACCATGAGTAAATGCCTCACAACTTGTTTCAAACAATATTCAAGGGCCCAAAGACAAAAAGTACATCTCCAGCTGCTAGAAACACCCTCAGGAGAGAAGTTTCCCTGATTTCAGTAGCATCACCTGCAAGGATAGAATTGTCCACATTTGTATGTTGGATCAGGGTCTTGAAACATATTTCTTCTGGAACAAGGATTGCTTATCTGCATTTTGTGAGCAAAACTGGATATTCAGCCTGTGCTGAAGTCACAATGATTTACCAGATCTCTCCAATGTAGAAGGCAGCTCACAAGCCTGCTTTCTTGCCCTGCCCTATTTTCATAGGCCAAATACCTGCTGTAGGAAAAATGAACAGAATCACAGAAATGTTCGGGTTGGAAAAGACCCTCAGGATCACCAAGTCCATACTCTGCATGGATCACCCCTAAACCATATCCCCACGCATCACATTCAAACCACCTTTAAAAACACTTCCAGGATTGGTGACTCCACCACCTCCCTGGACAGCTCATTCCAATCCCTGACCACTCTTGCTGGCAAAATTTTTTTCCTAATGTCCAGTCTAAACCTACCCAGTCACAGCTTGAGGCCATTCCCTCTTGTTCTATCACCAATTACCTGTGAGAAGAGACCAGCACCAGCCTCTCTGCAACCTCCTTTCAGGTAGCTGTAGACAGCCAGGAGGTCTACCTTCAGCCTTTCTTTTTCAAACTAAACAGCCGCAGCTCCTTCAGTTGCTCCTCATAAGATTTATTCTCCAGGCCCTTCACAGCTTCCTTGCCCTCCTCTGCATTGGCTCCAGCACCTCCACAACTCTCCTGTATCGAGGTGCCCAAAACTGAACACTACATGCTGGTGGGAAGGGATCCATCCAGAGGGACCTTGACAGGCTGGAGAGGTGGGCACAAGCCAACCTCATGAGGTTCAACAAGACCAAGTGCAAGGTTCTGCATCTGTGTGGAGGCCATCCCAAGCATAAATACAGGCTGGGCAGGGACTGGCTGGAGAGCAGCCCTGAGGAGAGGGACTTGGGGGTGCTGGTGGATGAGAAGCTCAACATGAGCTGTCAATGTGCACTTGCAGCCCAGAAAGCCAACCAGAGCCTGGGCTGCATCAAGAGAAGTGTGGCCAGCAGGTCAAGGGAGGGGATTCTCCCCCTCTGCTCTGGTGAGACCCCACCTGGAGTACTGCATCCAGTTCTGGAGCCCCTGTTACAAGAGGGATATGGACATGCTGGAAGGTGTCACCAGGATGATCAGAGGGCTGGAGCTCCTCTGCTATGAGGAGAGACTGAGAGAGTTGGGGCTGTTCAGTCTGAAGAAGGCTCTGAGGTGACCTTCTTGTGGCCTTGCAGTATCTGAAGGGGGCTACAAGAAAGCTGGGGAGGGACTTTTTAGGGTATCAGGCAGTGACAGAACTAGGGGGAATGGAACAAAACTGGAAGTGGGGAGATTCAGACTGGATGTGAGGAAGAAGTTCTTCCCCATGAGAGTGGTGAGAGCCTGGAATGGGTTGTCCAGGGAGGTGGTTGAGGCCCCAGCCCTGGAAGACCCAGCCCTATCCAATCAACTAGACTATGGCACTAAGTGCCTTATCCATTTTTTCTTGATCATCTCTGGGGATGGTGACTCCACCACCTCCCTGGACAGCCCTTTCCAATGGGCAATCTCTCTCTCTGTGAAGAACTTCCTCCTAACATCCAGCCTATACTTCCACTGGCAGAGCTTGAGACTGTGTCCTCTTGTTCTGGTGCTGGTTGCTTGGAAGAAGAGACCAACCCCCACCTGGCTACAACCTCCCTTCAGGTAGTTGTAGATGGCAATGAGGTCACCCCTGAGCCTCCTCTTCCCCAGGCAGGTGTCAGGCTCCACATGTGGTCATACAAGACTTGGCACCAGGGATTTTTTTGGAACGTTGTTACAGCCCAGCTCTGGCACAGGACTGAGGTGGACCAGAAGAATGATCAGAGGACTGACCCAATGCAACATTTCTTTCAGCCACGGACCCTAAATTCATAGAATCATAGCAAGGACCATCTTCTCTAGAAACCCTATTGTTCCTGCACAATTCGCATTAATTATACCATTTGCAATTACATCTGGCACTAGCCTGGGCTTCTCTAAGCAAACAGGAGATGCCATAGTTCACAGAATCACAGAATGCTAGGGGCTGGATGGGACCTCTAAAGTTCATCCAGTCCAACCCCCCTGCCAGAGCAGGATTGCCTATACCTGATCACACATGAACTCACCCAGGCAGGTCTTGAATATCTCCAGAGAGGGAGACTCCACAACCCCCCTGGGCAGCCTGTTCCAGTGTTCTGTCACCCTCACAGGGAAATAATTCTTTTTCCTGTTTCTATGGAACTTCCTATGCCTCAACTTCCACCCATTGCCCCTTGTGCTGTCATTGGGCATTGTTAAGCAGAGCCTGGCTCCATCCTCCTGGTACTCAACCTTCACATATTTATAAACATTAATGAGGTCACCCCTAAGTCTCCTCTTCTCCAAGCTGAAGAGCCCCAGCTCCTTCAGTCTCTCCTTGTAAGGAAGATGTTCCACTCCCTTAATCATTTTCGAGGCTCTGAGCGTGTTGTATCAATAGTCACAGAATCACAGAATCACAGGAAAAGACCTTTGACATCATCAAGTCCAACCTGTCACCCAACACCACCTAATCAACTAAACCGTGGCACTAAGTGCCTCATCCAGTCTTATTTTAAACACTTCCAGGGATGGTGACTCCACCACCTCCCTGGGCAGCACATTCCAATGGGCAATCTCTCTTTCTGGGAAGAATTTCTTCCTAACATCCAGCCAGTTTTGCTTTGTCTGTCAGTGAATTTGTTTTTCACTTTGAGCAGAGCGTGCTTGTGTCAGGGGTTCAATAGCCATTTCCCTCAAGGCTGATTTCACAGCAAAGATTCTCCATTTTTAGGAGTTTCAACATTGCACAGAGAGCATTCTGCAACCAGGAAGTGGTTAGGTGTTTGAAGGTATTACAATGATGTTTGAAAGGCAGAATTCACAGTATCACAGTATCACAGTATATCAGAGGTTGGAAGGGACCTCAAGAAATCATCAGGTCCAACCCCCCTGCCAGAGCAGGATCACTTAGGGGAGTCTGCACAGGAATGCATCCAGGTGGGTTTGGAAAGCCTCCAGAGAAGGAGACTCCACAACCCCCCTGGGCAGCCTGTTCCAGGGCTCTGTCACCCTCACTGGAAAGAAGTTTCTCCTCATGTTGACCTGAAATCTTCTAGGTTCAAGTTTGAACCCATTGTTCCTTGTCTTATCACTGTAAACCACCAAAAAGAGCCTGGCCCCCTCCACTTGACACCCACCCCTCAGATATTGATAGACATTGATCAGATCCTCTCTCAGTCTTCTCTTCTCCAGACTAAACAGCCCCAGGGCCCTCAGTCTCTCTTCACAGGGGAGATGCTCAAGTCCCCTAAGCATCCTCGTGGCTCTCCCTTGGATTCTCTCCAGCAGGTCTCTGTCTCTCTTGAACTGGGGAGCCCCAAACTGGACACAGGATTGCAGGTGTGGTCTCAGCAGGGCAGAGTAGAGAGGTAGAAGAACTTCCCTAGCCCTGCTGGACACACCTTTCTTGATGCACCCCAGGATCCCATTGGCTCTCTTGGCCACAAGAGCACATTGCTGTCCCATGGAGATCTTGCTGTCCACCTCCAAGGTCTTTCTCTGTGGAGCTGCTTTCACTTTGATATGTAAGATTTGTAAGTTACAGTTAGATATACATATCAAAAAGAGCTTTTCAAGAATGGTCAGGCACGTGGTTTGCTTTTAGACAAGCATGTAGGCAGAGAGCAAAAGAACAAAATTTCAGGTTCAGTCAGGAAGTTAGCGCACGAAAAATCATTCAGAAATTTCAAATAATTGCAATGTGAGCTGAAGAATCAATCTTGAAGTGAGGCTGCTCTGAAATTCTGTTAGGAGTTCTTTGAAATTCTTCCTTCTTCTCATGGATAACTGTGAAGTCCTGCAAGTCAGCTGCCTTCTTATATAGGTGAGTGTCCTGAAACACTCTGTCTGCCCTTGCCTGCAACTCAGAACTGCTTGCATCTTTCTGTCCTGAGACAAAACAACTGTAACAATCATTTGCCTCCTTTACTGTATGCTTTCTAAAAAAGAAGAGAGAAATAGTGTGTGTAGGTAAAATGTATTATATAATTACATATACTATCTGTAAGGCCTAGAGTATATTGTCTCTATAATATTTTTAAAATGCATAAATAATTGAGTCCACTTTCTGCAGACCCAAAAGGAGAGACTGTTCTGACACACAGAAACTTGAGAAATCCTCTATTCTTCAAGAATCTATTCCTTAAACGTTTGAGTGACTATTTCCACAGTGGTTTTCAGGCTGAAAGTGACTAAAATGTAACCATTTTTACTACTACCAGGAATAACATAATTATTCCCCATCAATTTCATATACCCATGAATATGCATGCACTACTGCTTTCTTCACAGAATGGGAGAAATGTGATAAAACTCACTTTTGTCTCCAGAATATATTAAACATTTCACTTACAGGACTCCATGAAGACAGATTCTCCCTGCCACTCCCCTCTGGACTGCACCAAATCCATGAACAGATTCACTGCACTCTCCTCATAGAATCACAGAATACATCCAGTTGGAAGAGACCTCAAAGATCATCCAGTCCAACCTCAAAGATCACCCAGTCCAACCTCAAAAATCATCCAGTCCAACCTCAAAGATCACCCGCTCCAACCTCAAAGATTGCCCAGTCCAACCTCAAAGATCACCCAGTCCAACCTCAAAGATTGCCCAGACCAACCCTCAGCCCAGCACTGAAGGGCCAGCACTAAACTATGTCCCTAAGTGCCAGGTCCACAGGTTGCTAAACACCTCCAGGGATGGTGACTCCACCACTGCCCTGGGCAGACCATTCCAATGTTTGATAACCCTCTCTGTGAAGAAATATTTCCTAATATCCAGCCTGAAGCTCCCCTGGTGCAGCTTGAAACCATTTCCTCTAGTCCTGCCACTTGACACCAAGGAGAAGAGGCTGGCTCACTCCTTGCTCCAGCCTCCCTTCAGGTAGCTGTAGAGAGCAATGAGGTCTCCCCTCAGCCTCCTCTTCTCCAGACTGCACAATCCCAGCTCCCTCAGATGCTCCTCATAGCTCATGTGTTCCAGGCCCTTCACCAGCCTAGTTGCCCTTCTCTGGACATGCTCCAGCATCTCAATGTCCTTCTGGCAATGAGGGCCCCAGAACTGAACACCATACTCAAGGTATGGCCTCACCAGTGCTGAGTAGAGGGTGATGATGACCTCCCTGTTTCTGCTGGCCACAGGCTTTCTAATACAAGCCAGGATGCCACTGGCTTTCTTGGCCACCTGGGCACACGTTCAGTTGACTATCAACCAATACCCTCAGGTCACTCCAAGTTGTAGCATTCCAACAACACATCACCAAGTCTGTAGCTTACTATGGAGCTGTTGTCTCCTAAGGGCACAACCTGGCACTTGGCCTTGTTGAACTTCATACAATCAACCTTAGTCCATCAGTCTAACCTGTCTAGGTTGTGCTGTAAAGCTCCCCTACCCTCTAGCAGACTGACACAGCCACCCATCTTGGTGTCATCTGCAAACTTGCTGAGGGTGCACTCAATTCCCTCATCCAGATCATTAATAAAGAGATTAAAGAGGAGAGGCTCCAGTACTGAGCCCTGGGGGACACCACTAGTGACAGGCTGCCAGCCAGATTTAGATGCATTCACCTCCACTCTTTGGGCACAGCCAGGCAGCCAACTTTATATCAGTGTGGGCTGCACTTATCCAAGCCTTGTGCCATGAGTTGCTGAAGGAGAATGCTGTGGGAGACAGTGTCAAAGGCTTTACTAAAGTCCAGGTAGATGATGTCCACAGCCTTTCCTCATCCACTAGGAAGGTCACCTTATTGTAGAAGGAGATTAGTCAGGCAGGACCTGCCTTTCACAAACCCCTGCTGACTGGGCCTGATGGCCTGGTTCTCTTGTATGTGCTGTGTGATGGCACTCAGGATGACCTACTCCATAACCTTTCCTGGCCTGTAGTTCCCTGGATCATCCTTCTGGCCCTTCTTGTAGATGGCTGTCACATTAGCTAGCCTCCAGTCAAGTGGGACCTCTCCAGTGAGGCAGGACTGTTGGCTAATAATGGTGAGTGGCTTGGTGAGCACATCTGCCACCTCCTTAAGTACACTTGGGTGGATCCCATCTGGTCCCCTAGACTTGTACCCATTTAAATGGCACAATAGGTGATTGATGGTTTCCTCCTGGATTATGAGGGCTGCATTCTGTTCCACATCCCTGTCTTCCACTTCCAGAGGCTGAACCCTCATGTAGCAAGTGGTGTCACTGACAATAATGATGCATACATAGATAATTCATAAATGACTATATACATACAATATGGCACCATTGCATGGGAAAGCTAGTGAGGGCATGTTCAATATTTTGCTCAGACCTATTGGACCTGCTGGAGATGTCAGGAAGTGAAAAAGAGAGTCCTGCTATGAACAGGAAACCCCCCAGCAGCAGCAGGTACCAATTAGTCCTTGTCACTTATGCATACTGAAGAGGATTTGACAGTCTTACATGCCATTGTATCAGTGAGCATCAAAGCAGGTGCAAGCTGATGGTTTGCAGAAGAATGTGTTCTCAGTTCTTCCCATCCAACACGGTTCTCCTTGGCTCCCTACCCCCAGGAGACATTTGCTAGCAAGTGAGAAGCTAGCACTGCCATTGCAGAAATTGAGAAACGGGCTATGGTCAGTCCTGGCAGGAGCTGGTGTTGCCTACCAACCAGCAGGAACACACAGTGCACTTCCAGTGCTGCTGCTGACATTAGGTCAGGCAGAAGGGTTTTACACAGCACTATTGATGCTGACTGCCTCACTTGTTTAAAAACAAGCCTGCAAAATGTATTAGATGGAGCCATCTGCTTCTCAGCTGTTCTCCTACACCATCTCTGACAGTGAATGGCAGGAGAGAAACAATGAATTTACAGCAGTGGGTGAGAATCAATTACGTTTCTGATGCCTCTTCCAGAGTTGCTGGAAGCCTTTACAGTGCAACCTGGAGTTTTTTCTAACTTCTAGAGTCTGAAGTATTCATGGTCACTTTTACTTTGCTCTGAAAGAGCTAAGGAGGAAGACCCAAGAGAGGAGTGAAGTGTTTGTAATCACTACTGTTATTCAAGCTAAGGAAGGGGCAGCTTCACCGTGAAAGGTTTTCTTTTGTTTTTAAAAGGGATCCATTCAAAAGTCATTTGGATCTTATTGAGATATAGCTGCTTGATTTCAGTAGGCTTTGAATTATGCTGAGAGTGTATCTTCTTTGAATAAGAAGTTTCCATTAACTGTTTCCAGTCTAGAACAGGCAATTTCTTGTCACAAATACAGGATATTCATGGCAAACTGACTTTTGGCTGTGAACACTGGCATTACTAAGGAAAACTGAAAACATTGTGAGTTTCTTCTGATTTTTACCTGATGTCAAAATCAAGTTAAAAAAAAGTAAATTATAAACTTCACAGGATCACAGGATCACACAGGATGTCAGGGGTTGGAAGGGACCCAAAGAGATCACCGAGTCCAACCCCCCTGCCAGAGCAGGACCATGCAATCTAGCTCAGGTCACACAGGAACACATCCAGATGGACCTTGGAAGTCTCCAGAGAAGGAGACTCCACAACCTCTCTGGGCAGCCTGTTCCAGTGTTCTGTGACCCTCACAGTAAAGAAGTTCTCCCTTGTGTTGAGGTGGAACCTCCTGTGCTGCAGCTTACATCCATTGCTCCTTGTCCTATCACAGGGAGCAAGTGAGCAGAGCCTGTCCCCTCTCTCCTGACCCCCAGCCCTCAGATATTTATAAACATTTATTAAATCCACTCTAAGTCTTCTCTTCTCCAGACTAAAAAGCCCCAGGTCCCTCAGCCTCTCCTCACCAGGCAGTGCTCCAGTCCCCTAATCATCCTCCTAGCCCTCTGCTGGACCCTCTCCAGCAGGTCTCTGTCCCTCCTAAACTGGGGAGCCCAGAACTGAAGGCAGTACTCAAGATGAGGTCTCACCAGGGCAGGGTAGAGGGGGAGGAGAACCTCCCTGGCTCTGCTGGACACACTCTTCTCAATACACCCCAGGATCCCATTGGCCTTCTTGGCCACCAGGGCACATTGCTGTCCCATGGATAACTTCTTATCCACCAGGACTCTTAGGTCCCTCTCCACGGGTCTGCTCTCCAGCAGATCACCTCCCAAAGTTTTGTCAAAACAAGAGAAGAAGTCAATTTAGTTCATTACAAAAGTAATGTATTAGTTATGTGCTTTCCACTCCAGATCTGAAAAACAAACTGTGTGTCCCAAACGTTGGCTACTTTTCAAACGATATTGGTTGAGCTAACTAACAATAACACTTTTGTCTACAACCCTTTGATGACAAAAATACAGACTCTGTTGAAGCTAATCAGTGATTTAAGGCAACAGCATGGCTGATTTTTCTTGAGTTCAAGAAAGACAGGGAGCTACTTGAAGGAGTCCAGCATAGAGCCATGAGGATGATGAAGGGAGTGGAACATCTTCTGTACGAGGAGAGACTGAGGGAGCTGGGGCTCTTCAGCTTGGAGAAGAGGAGACTGAGAGGTGACCTCATCAATGTTTATAATATGTAAAGGGTGAGTCCCAAGAGAATGGAGCCAGGCTCTGCTTGGTGGTGACCAATGACAGCACAAGAGGCAATGGGTGGAAGTTGAGGCATAGGAAGTTTCATGTAAATATGAGGAAGAATTTTTTTCCCTGTGAGGGTGAAGGAGCACTGGAATAGGCTGCCCAGGCGGGTTGTGGAGCCTCCCTCTCTGGAGATACTCCAAACTTGCCTGGATGAGTTCCTGTGTGATCTGGTGCAGGTGATCCTGCCCTGGCAGGGGGGTTGGACTGGATGATCTTTCAAGGTCCCGTCAAGCCCCTGAAATTCTGTGATTCTGTGTGATTTAATCTGCTCTAACAGATTAAAGAAAGAGGTGAAAGAAGTTGCTGCCATTTCTAAAAGCTAATTCAGGTGTCCTCAGGACTTAGTTCCTCACCTGCTGTATATGTTGTGTATATTCTTGGTAGGTTTTGTGAAGGAAGCAATTTACAAGCAAAACAAACCACTTCTCTCTCAGCAGAGAAGAGGCCTTGGGCTAGCTGCCTACCCCTTCAGTGCTCAGATGCTCAGTGGCACACACAAGATCTGCTAAATTGGATCTGCTTCACTTATTAACCTGCTGGCCCTTCCCAAAGGGTCCTTCTTCACTGTGCTTCATGGAATTCCTCTGGCCAGCAGCACCCTATCAGCATCTTGCTGGCCCAACAGCCACCAGTGTTCAGAGGTGAAGAGTCCTGAGACAGTGAAATCCTGAGCAGATTACATCCTGTTGCACAGTCCATGGGCTCTATCTGTCTAATGCCTTGCAGGTGCTGCTGGCATGACCACCTTCTTGCAGCCATGCTCACTGTGGGCTGGAAAACAGCAAGTGCAGGTAGCGCAAACCCAGGCAGCATCCTGTCTGCTTTGGCTGCCCATATGACAAGTGTTTGCCTTCTTTGGGGCTTGTTTCATGTCTCACTGTGTGGCCAACTGCTCTTGTCTTATTTTAGGCTGCTCTGTGGGTGGCAGCTATGCTCATTCACATTTAAGAAGGCCCAAGCCCAAGGTGGAGCAGTGCCCAGGTGACCCATGCTGAAGCTGCACAGTGCTGGAGGAATCATCATGCTAACTTGCAAAGCAGCCCAAAGAAAATACTTAGGACAGAGTGTGCCCTAAGCTATGCCCATCTCAGGGTAGAGCACCAGGAGCCACTGTTCTCTTAAAAATTTGGAAGTCTTTGCACTCTTTTGAAGATGGGTGCCTGAAATTCCTGTGTTTTCCTCCCTTTGGGGTTTTTGAAGTATTTTGATGTTATGAATGTCAGTAGCCAGCTCATGCAGGCAGGTGTCAAAAGGCTGTTCCCTGTTCAAGACAACATAAGTCAATGTCTCGCACCTTCCCAGGCTGCAGCACGCAGAGAGAAAGGATTTGGGGCACTCATGCTTCTCCTGCAGAAGCTGTCCCTCTTTTCATGACATTACTAATCATCAGAGGAGAGAAAGCGATCACAGGTGACCCAGGAAGAGTGTGATCACAATGTTCCTCTGGGAGCAGGGGATGGGTTGCTCCAAACCCTTCCCCTGGAGCACATCTCAGGTCCTGCCTCCCCATGCACAAGCTTGCCAATTGTAACCATAGCTGCAGAGAGGCATGTTCATTCTAGTGTGCTTTCTTGCCTTCAAGACACATTTATTTATCTGATGCAAAGGGGAACAGCATAGATAGGGGACTGTGCTTCCCTGGAGAAAGGCATAGCATAGGCCTGGCCATTGCAGCATGTTCCTGGGCAGGAGTTTGACGTTGCCCTCAAATCAGGCTGTGCTGGTGGGACAGGCAAAAGAGCACCTCATTAAAGGGAGATGTGCAAAAAGAGAGCAGCCCCCACACTGTTCAGCATTGTCAGGAGCACAGCAGAGCACACTGAGAAACAGAATGTGGCAATCCTGAAAAATGCAAGTTTGGAAAATACTCCAAATCATTGACTCACAGAATTGTTAGGGTTGGGAGGGACCACAAGGATCATCCAGTTCCAACCCCCCTGCCATGGACAGGGACACCTCACACTACATCAGGCTGGCCAGAGCCTCATCCAGCCTGGCCTTAAACACCTCCAGGGATGGGGCCTCAACCACCTCCCTGGACAACCCATTCCAGGCTCTCACCACTCTCATGGGGAAGAACTTCTTCCTCACGTCCAGTCTGAATCTCCCCACTTCCAGCTTTATTCCATTCCCCCCAGTCCTATCACTCCCTGACACCCTAAAACGTCCCTTCCCAGCTTTCTTGTAGCCCCCTTCAGATCCTGGAAGGCCACAAGAAGGTCTCCTCAGAGCCTTCTCTCTCAGCCCCAACTCTCTCAGTCTGTCCTCATAGGAGAGGTGCTCCAGCCCTCTGATCATCCTGGTGGCCCTTCTCTGGACACATTCCAGAACGTCATATCCTTCTTGAAATAGAGGCTCCAGAACTGGATGCAGTACTCCAGGTGGGGTCTCACCAGAGCGGAGCAGAGGGGGAGAATCACCTCCCTTGACCTGCTGGCCACACTTCTCTTGATGCAGTCCAGGCTCTGGTTGGCTTTCTGGGTTGCAAGTGCACATTGACAGCTCATGTTGATCTTCTCATCCACCAGCACCCCCAAGTCCTTTTCTTCAGGGCTGCTCTCAAGACAGTCCCTGCCCAGCCTGTATTTGTGCTTGGGATTGCCTTGACCCAGCTGCAGGACCTTGCCTTTGGTCTTGTTGAACCTCACGAGGTTGTCATGGGCCCAGCTCTCCAGCCTGCCTGGGGAAAAGTAAAGCTACAGAAACAATTTGTCTATTGCTTGTGAGCAGTTTGCTGCATCAGGAAGCACACAGTGAACCCAAGAAGCATTTGTACATCTGGCCAGCCTGATGTAGTGTGAGGTGTCCCTGGCCATGGCAGGGGGGTTGGAACTGGATGATCCTTGTGGTCCCTTCCAACCCTGACTGATTCTATGATTCTATGATTGATAGGTCACCAGAGAAAGTGACAAAGAAAGAAACATAATGTACTGAGCACTGAGACTGGGTGAGGATTATGTTAACCTAAGCCTGCAACAAGCAAATGAGTGATCTGCAAAAGAAAGGGGGAATTGTTATCTCTTGGAATTGCTGCAAGGTTATAGAAGTGATTCATGGAAATACTCACAACTCACCCAGAAATACTGCCACGGTCTCATCCCATCAGTAGCAGAAGAAAGCTGGCATGTGCAGACCTTCTTGTTGAAAGCACTGGGCACATCATCCTTCTTCTTCCACCTCACCTCGTGGCATGGCAATACACTTTTAGCTTTCATTGACATAAAGAGTTGAGGTCATTTAACTCAAGGTAGATATCTTAACTGTTTTGCCTCTTGCAAAATTAGGTACTGTGGAGTTTTTTTTTCTTTTTTTTTTACTTTATCCATGCCTCACAGGGTACCCACTACTCTTGCATGAGAGCAAGTGAGAAAAAAACAGCAGCAGAGCTATTTTCAGGTATTCTCTGGAGCAGTTCATCTCTAGCTCCAATGATCTGTGTGTTCTTTTTATAACATCAACTCTCCCTGTGGTGTTTTAGAATTGCTAAGAGGTAATCTTGGAGAATAAATACATGTCCACTCCTCTGAGTTGCCTGGATTGGATTTGTCCTTTAAGGCCATGTTTTGTTGGGATTGCTTATGTAATAGATTTTTTTTTCTTCATTAAACTTAGAATCCCATGGCATGGAGAATTAGGCAAACGTTTCACATCATAAAACTACATCCTGTGGGTGTGATGAGCTTTGGGCCAGCATCTCTGAACAAACTAATGGTTTTTGTCATTTTTGAGGAGTTTGGAAATCAGACAGATCACACAGAGATGAGAAACTGTAAATGTCTTTCATTTAAAAAAAAAAAAAAAGAAATTTCTCCAGATGGTTTCAAGAAAAATGCTGAATATTGGAAATGTTACCACCCTTTTCAGAGTTGCAAATGTAGGCCAGAAGGTCTGTTTTAAAGGATAAAAGGGAGGAATAAACCCAAAAATGGATAAAAAGCTTCCCCCCCCCAAAAAAAAAAATCAATCCCAAATATGTCTTTATTTCATAGGGTAACAATCAGTATATCACTCATGTTGATAGAGAGGATTAGTGGCTGTCAATGGGTCCTGTGTCCCAGTGGAGGCCAGTGACAAGTGTAATCCCACAGGGATCAGCACTGGGACCAGTCTTGTTCAACATCTTTGTTGGTGCCAGGGACAGAGCCATGAGTGCACCCTTAGCAAGTTTGCTGATGACACCAAGCTGTGTGGTGCAGCAGACAGGCTGGAGGGAAGGGATCCATCCAGAGAGACCTGGACAGGCTGGAGAGGTGAGCCCATGGCAACCTCATGAGGTTCAATGAGAGGTGTTCCAGCCCTTTGGAGGTCCCTTCCAACCCAAACCAGTCTATGATTCTTCCCAGAAATTCTCGTTAGGTTGACTGAAAAGATTAATTCATGTAGAGTAATGTCTTCTTTCTGGAAATCTAGGCAGCATCTG